>NW_028280793.1:2737500-2850000 GCF_059751285.1 Brachycentrus maculatus
TCGGATTGCTGAAATTTAATTAATGCGCTTTTAATACAAGAAAAAATAGTTATTATCCACTAAGTCTAACTGGTGTAAAAATAATTAGTGATATTTTGTATGAAATTAAAAATAACAACGATTTTCCAGTACCTATTTGATGATTTATTCGTAGCATTTTTTTTTTAATATGTGTACTTATTTTGAACATTCAAGTATATTATAATGAATTTTTTATTTTAGAAGACACCAAATATCAGTAAGTAGTATCGATAGTGTTTAAATCGCTCAAAAAAGGTAATTTGTCTCTCAATATAAAAATAAATATGGTTAACCTGATCAGGAATTCCACATTTTGAATAAAAATATCCACATTAAAAAAAAAATCATAAACTTTATAGTGTTAGTGTAATATATTGCTAAATAACATATATCGCTCACTCATTTCAAGAACGTCATAAATCAAAAAACTTGATTTTTCAGGAGAACGTTTTTTAAGTTCAAAAATATAATACAGTTTATTGAAAATAAATATCAAGCCTTTTACTGTGCAACAGATCTTTTTAGGTAAAACCTGAAGGTTTTTTCTCCATTTGAAAAATATTTCGTATATTTAAAAAATAATTAAACAATACCTTTTCTTCAAAATGCAAAAACAACACTTTCTGTCCTGTAGCGGGTAAATATTAAGTTTTAAATATTCATCTTTTGCTGGGATAAAGTACATTTTCTGGGCATTCCAAAAACATGCACAACTGGAAATTGACGATTTTCGATTTATGACGTTCTTGAAAGGAGTGAGCAATATACTCGTATAATATTTAATCTAAACGCAATTTTTCGTTCATAACGTACGAACGTTACTAAAATATAGTAATTTAACGTTTTTTTTATTTTCTCTACACGAAAGTGTTGTCACCTAAAAGCGTCTCCCGGGAAATCATCGGAGCAGATTTTTCGCTGATATTCCAATATTGGAGAGAGAAAATCTTTGACATGCTTATAACTACATATTTTTATATTGGCGTATTTAAATATCGGAAGAGTCCAATCATCAAACGCGAAAAATCTCGGACAAAAAATATTTCTCATATTTAACGTTCTCATGTTTTGATTAGTACGAGATAGACTTAAAGTTATTGAAAAAAATTGTAATAATTTATTCATTGTAATACAGTAATTTTCTTTTAAATAATAATTTTACAAAATAATTTTTTTGACATATCATCAAAGATGAAGAAGAATATGGAATTCTGGGCATTTACGGGGTTTAAGTGATCACTTAACATACGTGTAACATTCACCAATTCTACCCACTATTGACAACACACTACTCAAATTCTTGGAAGTTCTATAAATATATATCAACCAATTTTGAAATATTTTTCTTGAATCACTAGAACTTCACTAGAGACATCTATTGAAGAGATGAAAAGAAGCTTTTTATTGAGCAGAAACTCTTTTATTAGTATGTGAGGTCCGAATCCTGGATTATAATCACGCACATGAGAAACGCCAGAAAATACCATTTTTATTTTTATTATTTTAGCTTATAATTTGACCAGATAATTCATTCACAACGTTTGGAGTGTGTCCAAATACTTGTTCACAAAATCTGGTAATCCAGATTTTGTGAACAAGTATTTGGACACGCTCAAAATGTTGTGAATTTTACAAAATATACATAAGTTTGATTTTCAAATTTCATATTGTAAACTAAAAGATAGAAAACTGACCATACAAATTGATATTTTTATCTCAACAGAGACAAATTTATTGAGACCGGCAGACACGAGTTAGTGTTTATTAAAAGGGACATTTTACAAAAAGTGAACGATGAATGATTAGGATATAAATTGTGAGTTATTTTGAGATATTTTTTGTGGTTAGATGGTGCGGGGATGCGTCGTGTCTCCGTTTTGGGGCTCTTCGAGCTGAGCACTCGCTGGGGGGCGCGGCCCGAGGGGCAAGCCGAGCTGGCTGCGGCTCTTCTGGCCGTACGACACGTCAACGAGAGGCAACTGCTTCCCGGCTACTACCTGCATCTGCTCACGAACGATACCAAGGTAACATAATTGTCCGCCTCCGTAGTGTAATAGTCAGAACGCTCGGCTACCGTACTGGAGGTTCCTGGCTTGATTCCTAGGGGGGTCAAATATATATAAGTGATTTTTCCAATGTAATATGTATTCAATATTACCCTGGACTGGTACCTAAAGCGGAGAGCTGATCATCTTTTCTTCGTGTGTTAACGATCAAGATAACACTGCATTTATATAATGCAGTGCCCTATGCACCATTGGGGTGCGGATAAGAGTTTAAATTTTTTTAAATCCATTGACACGTGTTTCGATGCATTCCGCAATATTTTTAAACACCGTAGGTATGTTGCGAAATACGTCGAAACACGTGTTAATATCGATTTTTAAAGAAATAGTGGTAATAAATAGTTTATACTTAACCAAGTAAAAAATAAATAAAAATGCATAGAAATTACCATGAAGTGACTGCACTAAGACTAAGAAACGCCTGAATGACGCCGTCATGTTTTCAGGTATTTCCCAGTGTGTAAAAATTATACGGGATTCGGATCATGCATACATTAAAAAAGGGTCTCTGCTGAACAAAAGCTCTCTCAATCCAACATAGATGGATCCTGTAAACACATATGTATAGCGTCACGTGATTAATGATATATGTAGGATTCAAAAAAATTTAGTCGTGTGGTTATCTATTGAAGATAGAATGGTGAATGTTCACCAGCCTATGACAAGTCATATGAATACCCAGACTTTCAATTTCTTTTTCATCTATGTTGAGATGTCAAAAAAAGTCTTCAATAATTTGTTGGTTATATACTTACATATTTGAGAAAAATACAATCGTTCGAGAAACAAAATTATTTCAATAATCTTACTCTGCTGTGGCTCGAATGGTGCCATTTGATGCGTGTTAAAGAAAAGAAAAAAAAATCGTTTATAATTACAGAAAAATATAATTTTAAAAATTAAAATCTCAAAAAATGCTATTTCTTTATTTAGTTTAAATTAATCATTATTTTGGTAAGGAGGAAACAAACTAAAATTTTAATTTGAAAATACGTCCTCAATAAAAATAAAAACTTTCGCTATGATAAAACTAAACTTAGACCATTAATTAATTTCAGTAAATCAACTTCTTTTCATGCCTTTGGAGAAGCCACATCTTAAATGGAAGCAATATTTCGGAGAGATTTTTAACAACCTGCCACAAGACGAACGTTCTTTATCTCCTTCACTTTGTTTCTTTGTTCTAAAAAAATATACCGCTGTACCGTTTGTCACCTGGAAAACTAATTTCGCCACCAATGAGATAGCGTTCACCCATAGGCAGCTTGTGCACTACACGGAATTTTACCGTCCAGCAGTTTAAAAAATAAATGCGACTACGACAGTTTAGCGTGATCGAATTTACGCGCACCGTGATCACGCACCGATCAAGCACACAGATCCGAAGAATGAAAGACAAAAGCACAGCACACAGATCCGAAGAATGAAAGACAAAAGCACATGCCAATCATCCGTTTTATATGCTAACTGAAGTGCGGGACGGTAAAATTCCATGTAGTCTGCGAACGCCCATAGCGTCGCTTCCCAAATATATTTTTAACTTCATAATGTCACTTATTAGGAAATAATGGAAATTATTAGGCGCAAAACAGCTAGATTTTGTTTTATAACTTAAACTTTCATCAATAGGTACGATCGATAAGCTTTGGGCTTTTAGGCAAAATTTAATTAAAACAATAGATTTCTTTACTTGAATATTATTTTGTAGAAAATAGGACTAGAGGAAGACCGAGGAAAATTTGGTATGATCAAGTTTTTTGAATACATCAAAGTGGTCAGGTGGGAAGTCGGAATAATCGGCGTGTATGTATGAGAATATGTATAAATGTGGAAGAGGCGATGATTTTGTGCAACGATAGATTGGTGTGGTATTCTATTGTCCCTGGATATCCCTGTGGGAAGCGGGGAAATGGTTAATTAGTTGGTTTTAATGAACTGAAAATCAAACAAAAAATGAGTCCCTTATTCGTAGATTTAATTTTGATTCTTGGTTTCACCCTTCTTACATATTTACAGCTTATGTTTTACATATTACACCTATATACTATAACTGATATAGAATACATATGTATATCTAGAATAAGAAAAAAATAACTTAACATTTTTATCGGTAAATATAACCATAAAATTATCAATTACTTTAATTTAATTTTTTAAATATTGTTTTTTACAAATTTACCTACAAATTTGATAATTTAGCATAAAAATTTAAACCGATTACTTATCTATTTTTTTAAATAAATGCATTTTAAATGATTATCGTTTTTGATAATTTTAACAATTATTAACTGAATATTCGATATGTTTTCATTTTATTTAAATTTATCACAATATTTTGCCGGTTGTACCTTTGCCTTTGATCGTCACTTTGTACAAATTGACCCCGTTTCTCAAAGGAACTTAATGAATCGATTTTTATAATCTGTCGCTTTCTCCAGTTCAAGAAAGTGTTGACAGAGTGCACCCCTTTGATCTGTCTTGTGCTCAGAAATTGCATTTCATCCATAAAGCGTACCTGACAATCTGTCGACTTGGCATTATACATAAATAAGTACAGCCCAGGGGTGGGTTCGCGGAAATATTTCCCATGAACCATATTTACATATCAAAGTGAAGAAATTCAACCAGAAGGGAAATGGATTGAACGATTTATGAATTTCTATACCAGTTTACTGTATTCGCAATCGCGGATAAATTCAAACGCGAAAATTTATATCATCGTCGTGTTAACATATACAATTTCACAGTAAATCTTGAAAATTAATTGCCACGTACAAAGGATAAAATCGTAAATTAGAACTGTATTTTTTTCCAATTATATTTTGATTAAACATTGAGTAAAAATAAATCTTTTGCGAAAAAAATAATTCGAAATCCAGTCAAAAGTATAATAAATTCTATTAACTCAGCTTAATATCTTTTTTTTAAGTAATTAAGATTTCATTTTCACCTGTAGATGAAAACATCTGTTGGTTTTCGAAACTAATCGTGTTTAAGAAATAAAACTAATGTGGTTTATTACAAGCGTTCATTTTTTTTTAATAATCAATATGTCGTTCCACAAACTTATTACCAAATCAATAAATAATACAGCTTAATATTAACAGATAATATGATCTTAGATTTTTTTTTTCTTTTATACGTACCCGGCGTTTATGTGGCTCGGTCTTGTTAAATGAAAAAGAAAAAAAGAGATAACACATATTTCCTATATGTTTAATTTCATAAGCATTGTGTATATGTACAATGTTTAAGCGCTGTCTAGAAACACGCTGCCCGCTTATGGTAATATTTAGTATTATTATAAATCCTGCTGTTACGTTCAACAGATGGCGCTGACATTGCAATAAATAAATCCGATTTTCAAGAACGTACGTACATTTTTACTGTCATTGGTAAAAACATAAAAATACAATAGTACGTGTTTATTCGAATGAAACGTTGTGTTGAAATTACAAAGCAATTGGCGAATAACTTTTTGAAAGATTTAAGATTTTGAATAAACTCATTTTTAAAGAAAATATGCAATATTATATTTTTTGATCTACTGTTTACCTTTATATGAAATAAAAGAACAAGACCTCACCAATTTTCTGTTCACAAGACAAATTTCCAACCCCTTGTCAAGTTCGAATAGTTTATATTTGCGCAGGAGAAATTGGTGTTTAAACGTCCTCATAAGGGAATACTCAAACACAAAGATAAGCTTTTCTCATCCTTCGCAAGTTTTGCAAGTAAACACACATTCATCTATATTAACGTATTCCAAAAGCAATCAGATTTTGATAAAATGTGAACCCTTTTAAAAGCGGACATCTTTTTACTCCTTAAATATGTTGCTTTGTTTGAGAGTTCTTCCGTTTTTATTAGAATATTTTCATGTACTTTTTTGTTACGTATATTAACCTAGAGAAAGGTTTTAAATTCACAAAAAGGTCACCGTATTCCCACGTCGCATGCTCTATTCTATTTTTCACAAAAGGTTTTTAGCCTTAGGACTTTATACAATAACAGTTTTTTTTTTTAAATACTTGCTTGTCCATAATATAACGAATGATATTTACGACATTTTGAGTGTATCCAATTACTTATTCACAAATATGGATAATCTCCAATTATAGGAGTTCTTTTTGTTCTTGAATCACTAGAGCTATATATGTATATATATATATATATATATATATATATATATATATATATATATATATATATATATATATATATATATATATATATGTATGTATATATATAAATATATATATATATATATACATATATATAAATGTATATATATATATATATATATATATATATATATATGTATATATATATATGTATATATATATATATATATATATATATATATATATATATGTATATATATATATATATATATATATATATATATATATATATATATATATATATATATATATATAAATTCACTGCATCATATAAACGCAGTGTTATCTTGATCGTTAACACATGAAGGAAAGGTGATCAGCCTTCCGCTTCAGGTACCCATCCAGGGTAATATGGAATAAATATTAGAGTGAAAAAAACACTTATATTTATTTGACCCCCCTGGGAATCGAACCCGGGACCTCCAGAACGGTAGCCGAGCGTGCTGACCATTACACTACGGAGGCGGACAAACCATATATATAAATGTATATACCATATATATAAATGAAAGAGTTCCGCTCAGTAAAAAGTTTCTTACATCTAACCAATAGATGTGTATAATGAGATTCTAGTGATTTAAGCACAACGTTTCGAAATTGGATCATATATGTTTATGGAATTTTTAAGAATTTGAGTTGTCAATCATGGGTAGAGTTGGTGAATGTAACACGTGTGTAAAGTGTTCACTTAAACCAGCATATGATGGTCGTAAGCCCTGTAAATGACTTACATATTCTTCTTCATCTATGTTGAGATGTCAAAAAAATAATACGAATTTCTTTTATAGATTCAATGACGATTCGGGACATTTATTGTTATTGACGTAAGCCTCGTTTCTTATCTTTTCTGATTCTCAATTTTTCGTTCTATAAGTGGCGATGTGAATGACGGGTTTCATGTGAGATAATTTGAAACATAACTACGAAGGAGGTTTGGAAAAAGCATTGGAAGCGAGGAAAATCGTCTAAAAACACTTCGTTTTTCACGGTAATGGGGTACTTACGTCCATTCACGTTAGAGAAACTCATTGAAATCGAAATTATTGTAAAAAATCGATAAGCTTTAACTATTTATATATGTATTATACGTAAGTATTTTCTCGTTTCATGAAGTTTGTCTGTCAAAGTATTTGCAACACACATTAAGTAAAGGCCTTTGGTAATCACCACCGGTGAATATCTAAGAAAATTTAATTACAATTTAATATAACGACTATACCATTTTATGTAAATATATTTGAAAAAGTCAACGACGGAAAGACTTTTGAATCAAGAATTTAAAGAAAACGTTGAAAAATGAACTACCAAAAAAAAAATTTTTTTTTCAAAAAAAGACTTGTATGAAATTTCGGTTTGTGGTCCCGTGGTTAGTGTCGCGGACTTTGAATCAGAGTTTCTGGATATGTGTGTGTGTACATAAACATAGGTACATATAATATCTAATGTTTCGCTTAATGAAAGCGGTAATGTAATAATAAATATTTAGATCGTCATCTCTGCTATAGAGTAAACGATATAATGTATAGTATACCTCGTACAATATAGTAATGCAAAACATAAATATGGAAACAAAACTATGAATGCAGAAAGACGGTGCACAAAGGCATATCCAGCGCAACTCAAGTATTTCATATTCGTTATTGTATGGAGTATTGTTCCATGTTCAAGCTTCCTGACAGTAAATACTAATACACCCCTAATGGAAAATGCTACCCTCCATACAGCCGTGGGTGGGTATAGAAAGAAATATGCCTGCGTTCAATTTTACTTACTGTTTTCCTACATAAAACTATTGAAGACGACTTCGCAATGTCATTACACGCAATAAAAAAACGCAATGAAATATCGTTTTTTACAATAAATTACATATAATTTATATTTGAAGCAATAACTTAGTGATTCTCCATTTTTAAATTAAAATGTAACTTTGTTTTAAAATCACTATAAATATTTAATTATAATATCTATCGTTTTTGAAGCTAACCGCTTCTTTAATCAAGACAGATTTTGTATTAATCATTCTTGATAAAGGAGTTATTACATTTTGCTTACATTGCATTGCATTGTTGCATTTTAATTATATAATTTATTACATTTATTTATACATTTTATATATGACCTAATTTAAAAGCTTAGGGGGATAGTAACTTTTATCTCCAATATTGTAAACCATTGAACATATAACCTCTAGCTTAATATGTAAGAAATAACAACATTTTGGACACACGTCCAAATACTGATTGACAAATCTGGATTATCTATAAATTCAAATATTTTTTTAATATCTCAATATAGATTAACTTTAATTGGAGATAATCCAGATTTGTAACAAGCATTTGAACATAGCTACTCAAAATGTTGTAAAAAATATTAAATAGATTATTATTAACTATTTATCATATTTATTAGTATGAGATTAATTTAAACATTTTTTTTTGCATCGTCTGTAATAAACTGTCGTTTTTTGTCATGAAATATTTCAGAAACTCGTAATTTACAAACACAATTCTCAAAATATCTCTTCTGCCCTGGATTATTCTAACAAAGTTTGTAATAAAATTATTACGCAACAGTAATGTTTTGTATGGAGTCTAATCTCTGAGACAAATTATTTCCTTAGGCGAGGAATATGGTGGTATGTTATTTCTGTAGAATAGGTATTAATACTAGACTACAATGAGGTTCGTACTGCTATCTGGAAATGTGTATTGATTTATATTTCTATGGTTGTTTTATGCCACATAAAAAACATAGTTTGGCTATGTTAAAAAATATTATTTCCATTGGGATTAATCTACCTTTTAAGCTATCGTTTAGAACAATCACTGAAGGTTTTAAATAACAATTTTTGAACAAAGAACCCTTTCGATGTGTTTTTTTAAGAAAACTAAAATAAATTTTGAAAAAGGTGTGTTGTGACGGCTTGGACATGTGGAACGAATCAATGAGGTAATAACGGTAAAACAAATTTATGAGGTGAATGTTATTGGAAAATGGAGCAGAAGAAGACAACAAAAAAACTTGGCACAATCAGGTGTATCAAAAACTTGAAAACGGTCAGGTTAAGAGTCGAATAATCGGCAGGCATGTATGACGAGATGCATGATCGTGGAAGAGGCGAAGAATTTTTGCAAAGACAGAGTTAAGTGGTGTTCTATTCTCTTTGCCTATCTCTGCGGAAAAGGGGCGTGATGGTTAGTTGGTTAGTTTACTTAAAATCATTTTTTCAAACAACTTACGATGAATCTGAAATTTGTATTCATAAAATTAGAAATACAATTTAAAAATAATATTTTTGTAAATTATGGGTATGTTGGTGAATATTACAGTGTAAATAAATAATATGCAAGTGGCGTAGTCTGGTAGACAATCGAGTGCGAAACTGGCGTCGCGGATTCGATTCTCGCCATTTGCAAAGTAAATAAAATAAATATTTACTATGAATTAAATTGCTTTGAAATTTAGACAAAATGCTTCTTTGACAATTTTTTTTAATTAAAAAATCTCAATGGCAGCTTCATCTATTGATCGTAACAGCAACACTATTCATTGCTCATGTCGGACAGCGTGCTTTTAGACCTTGAGATGTGCTGCTTACATATCGTAAACCCACAAGCATTGTAAAACCAAACATATTAGAAATGTGTGTCTTATCTTTTTTTTCATCTAACCAGACTGAGCCTCACCAACGCGCAACGCCTGGCTAGATACAACTTGTAAATAATAAACATGGTTTATTTAAGTATATGAAAGTGAGTTTCAACGGTCGCTGTAAATAACAGAATACACACTTAGGATAAACCGAGTTTACATATTTTCGGGTACCCTTAAAATGTACGTACATTTACAACAACAAAACCTTCCTCGTCCTGGATTTTTTATTAATATCAATCTTCTTATCCTGAAGCCGAGATGTAAACATCTTCTTCTCTTCCTTCTTGTGGCCGGTTTTTAAGAGGGATTAGTCACCTGCTATGTACAATATATAGATTCCCAGCTGTCAATCCGTCTCTTTGGTGGTCTGCCCGAGAGTCGTCTAGCTTGTGGTTGGCCGTGCAGTGCAATGTGGGGGAGTTTGGATGGTTCCATTCTTCTTACAAGCACATACCTCTGTCTTTTTCGTTGCGTAACCTAACAACATTCTTGATCACATATTTCTCTTATCTTGGTGTTCCTTATTCTATCTTGTAGCCAGATATGCTCTTAAATATATCCATTTCTGAATCTTTTAGCGCGTTTTTTTTTGACATGTTAACTTGGTTAAATGATTTATTATTTCCATGGTGATCCTGGTGTGGGTCTTATTCGTTGCCTTCCCTACCTAACGACATCCTCGATCGCATATTTATGATATCCTGGTATTCCTTATTCTATCTCGTCGACTCTTGCCAGATGGTGCTTTTTAGAATCTTCATTTCTAGCACTCTAAGCGCCTTTTTTGTTTGTGACATGTAAACTTGGTTAAATGCGCATATCATTGTCTTCTTCGTTGCCTTCCTTACCTAACGACATCTTCAATCGTACATTTCTCTCTATTCCTGGTGTTTCTTGTTCTATCTAATAGACTTTAGCCAGATATGCACCTTAAAATGTTTATTTCTGACACTCTTATAATACATTTTCACTCATGAATTACATGAAATTATAGTAACTTTAAACATAAAGAGTAAATCCACTCACAAGTAGGCATAGGCTATGAAACTAATAAAGTTGAAGCCTGAGTAGGGACATGATAAACGGTGTTGCATAAGCCGTAGCTAGATTTCAGTCACTTGGACGTTAGGTAATTCACTAATTCTCACACTCTTAGCGCCTTTTTGGTTTGTGGCGTGTAATATTGGTTAATGCACATACCATTCATCGTCTTTTTTGTTGCCTCCTTTACTAAATAACATCTTCGATCTTGCATATTTCTCTTATCCTGGTGTTCTTTGTAGACTTTTTACCAGATATGTTCCTAAAAATCTCCATTTCTGTTTTTGTTTGTGACACATAAACTTGCTTAAATTCTTTATTTTTTCAGTGTGACCCTGGAGTAGGTGTGGATCGGTTCTTCCACGCCCTTTACACTCAACCCTCTACCAGAATGGTGATGCTGCTGGGATCTGCCTGCTCCGAGGTCACGGAAAGTCTGGCCAAGGTAGTGCCATACTGGAACATAGTTCAGGTAATTTGTCATATCATTTTTTTTAAATCAATTTTTCATCTCATCAAAGATGAAGAAGAATATTGAAGTCTGGGTATTTACGGGGCTGACAACCGTCATAGGCTGGTTTAAGTAATCACACATTTAACTTTCACCAATTCTACCCATTAATAACAACCACACTACTCAAATTCTTGAAAGCTCTGTATATATGAACAAATTTTGAAACATTGTTCCTGAATCACTAGAACTTCACTAGAGACATCTATTGGTGAGATGAAAAAAAGCATTTTATTGAGCAGAAACTCTTTTATTAGTATGTGAGGTCCGAATCCTGGATTATAATTACACACATGAGAAACGCCAGAAAATGCCATTTTCATTTTTATTATTTGAGCTTATAATTTGACCAAATAATTTATTCACAACATTTTGAGTGTGTCCAAATACTTGTTCCCAAAATCTGGATTATCTCCAATTACAGGAATTATTTTAGAAGAATATGGAACTCTGGAACTTTCATATTCTTCTTCATCTTTGATGAGATATCAACCAAAAAATGATATGAAAATAACTCCTGTAATTGGAGATAATCCAGATTTTTTGAAAAAGTATTTGGACACACTCAAAATATTGTGCAGGTAATTTGTGATTTTGAGGGAATTAATATGGATGAAGTTGAAATTTAGTATATTACGTGACAACCCTTCTACATTGCAGAACCTAAATGATTCTTCCATGGCTTTTGACAAGGTCTTGAAAGTGAAAAGATATTTTAAAAATATTGAAAATGTATTTTTCTATCCGCAAGTGTGTACATATGAAGGGTAGAAGAAGAAAATTAAAATCTCACTTATTATACCGTATTAGACTTATGACCGATCATAAAAGTCATCATCAACGAATACTTTCTTGTGTGATTAAGTTTTTTTCAGCTTTTTACATAAAATATGTGTTAGTGATTATGTTTAAGTTTTTTTCAGCTTTTTACATAAAATATTTGACACGCTTTACATGAAGGGTATAATCAAAACATCTATTTACATCTATATGGGTTTTAATGAAGTTTTATCAACTTATAACTAAAATGTAAGAGACTTATAGCAGTGCAAAAAAAGCGATACAAGGTGAATGATACATTGACCGAGGCGATTTTTTTGAAGTGCGTAATCTCATTATTTGATGTGTAATCTCAGTAACGACACATACCTTTTGCTTTTTTGAAAAATCAAAGCTTTTAATAAAGCACGTTGACAAACATATAACCCTTAAAATAATTTATGTAAACCTACTTAAAGAAAAAAATCCTCAAAGCCCGTACTATTCTTTGGCTCTATGCTTAAAAGTATTTTTGACGTTTTATAAAACTTCAAGATCATTGAAAATGATTGATTGAAGGGACGCAAAAGATTTTCCTTGTTCCTTGTTGACGTTTCTACGCGGTCTGAGCAGAAAATCGGAAGCAAATATATTTACATATCGTTTTCCTGCAATAATACGACATCTCCTTCAACATCTTAGAATAGGTTTTCATGATATAATTTTTGTTTTTTATTCAACTAGGTTACATGCATATAATTTTTTGACATCTCAACGACGATGAAGAATAATATGGAAGTCTGGGCATTTACGGGGTTTACGACCGTCAAAAGCTGGTTTAAGTGATCAGTTTACATACGTGTAACATTCATCAATTCTACCAATGTATCAATATATTGTACAATTCATATCTTTATACTCTTATTATGGAAGGAATAAAGAATGTCTTGAAGAGGGTTTAAAACAAAATAAATGTTTTAATATAATTCTTATAATATCGTATTGGTAATATTTTTCACCCTGCATTTAGATATAAGACATTTTTAGGATTTAAAATATTTGTGCTGGTAGCTGTGGATATTAAAAGCGATTTACAACAAATTCTTTCTCAGCTTCTTTTTGGTCTTTCGGGCTCCATTTCCAAAAGCATTCGCATCATAAATCTGTTTTATTGTTCTTTCATCATTCATTCTCTCCACATGCCCAAACTACTTTAACGCTCCTTTCTTAATTCCCTTGTCACGCCTATCTCGGCCTTACATTATTTTCTTATTTCGCTCTTTGAACATTTCATCATCATATTCATCTGAGCGATAACATTTAGAATGCATTTTTGTCCTTATAACGTCACCATTATAATTTTCTTCCGTATTTTTGGGGACAAAACACCGCTTTATTTAATAAAAAATTAAAACTTTTTTTTTACATAAATACTAATATTTATTCAAATATATTATGACGCATCGCTCACTCCTTTCAACAACGTCATATATCAAAAAACGTCAATTTCCAGTTGTGCATGTTTTCGGAATCCCCAGAAAATGTACTATATTCCAGCAAAAGAGGCATATTTTTAACTTAATATTTACCCGCTACTGAGCAGAAAATGTTGTTTTTGCATTTTGAAGAAAATGTATTGTTTAATTATTTTTCCAAATACACTAAATATTTTTCAAATGCAGAAAAAACATTCAGGTTTTACTTAAAAAGATTTGTTGCACAGTAAAAAGTTCAAAGAATGGCTTGATATTTATATTTAGTACATTGTATTATATTTTTAAACTTTAAAAACGATCTCCTGAAAATCAAGTTTTTTTGCTTTATGACTTTGTTGAAAGGAGTGAGCGACATGTTCTTGTGCATTCAACATTTTTATCAACATACTGTGTTTGATAATGATATGTTGATATCTTGGTGGTATATTGATGAATGCATCGAAACTCGTGTCGTAATATAATTTCGTAAATACTGGTATTTATTTATCTGTTATATTTATTCCAAACCTTGATGAGAAGTGCATAAGCCTCTAAGGTTCATATGACATTGGTATGTACATTACAAAAAATACAATGAGAAAAATAAAAAAATAAGAATATAACATTTAAAACTTAAAGGAAAACCAGTAAAATTGAAATAAAATTTTAATAAAAATATTAACATGCGTACGTTCATATATATGTGCTTATACATATACAGTATTAATATTTAATTTTTATTTCATTTAATTCGTTTCACACTGCTTTCGACCCAACTTTAAAATAGCATAAATCTCAGTACTGCATAATTATTTCAATCTTATGAATTTAAAATAAAACCCGTTTTATTATTGCGTTATTTAATTTTCTGTTTGATTTATTGTTCCTCCTTTTATTCCCTTTGTTTTCTGTGACAAGCGTAATGTACGGTAGGTACTTTATCACACTTCATTCTCTTGTGTTATATTACACTTTCACGTGTTATTTTTCAAGCTTTTCAGATTGGGAATGTGTGTAACGTTTATTTGCTGAAATACAACCAAATACATGTAATATACGGTATTACACACAACATATAACGTACAAAGTATTATATCCTAACGTAATACATTTTTTATCCCATCTTACAAAGAAAGGATCTTTCTATTCGTTCACAAAAGTGGTTTTCATATTTCGAAAAGATTTTTCAAATATTTAAAACGATAAATTTCTTCAAAAATAAAGTATTTGTTGGTCCAAAATCTTAAATCTCCCAAACGTATTTACCGATTGCTTTAAAAATATGCGAAATCTTTACATTCGAATACGGGCGTGATTTTATTTATCTGTGACAGGTAAAAACACATAATGGTTTTCATACAGATTTTCGCGGTTACGCAATGACATTCTATTTTCTTATTCTATATCATCGTTATTAAGTTGTAAAAAATGTCAGCACATTAAAAAAATATATATCATAACGTTGATGAAATTTGACTGATGGGAGTGTTATTTGTTAAAGAAAAATTATTTTATTTTATTATAACGACTAGTTTTGGAAGCTATGCTGCTATCTTCAGGCATGCTTCCATAACTAGTCATTATAATAAAATAAACTCAAGTGGTAAAAAAACAAGTGTTCTTCTTTTACAATTTCATGTCTTACCATAAAATTAATGTCGAAACAATAAATTAGAGATTTATTTTTACAAATCGCTCACTCCTTTCAAGAACGTCATAAATAAAAAAAACTTAATTTTTAGGAGAACGTTTTTAAAGTTTAAAAATATAACACAATGTATAAAAAATAAATATCAAGCCACTTATTGAACTTTTTACTGTGCAACAGACCTTTTAGGTAAAACCTGAAGGTTTTTTCTCGGGTAAATATTAATAATTAAAATGTTACTTTGTTTTAAAATCACTATAATTTTATAGTGATTTTAAAACAAAGTTACATTTTAATTATAAAATCGAAAATCACAAAGTTAGTACTTCAAATATAAATTATATGGGAAATATTAAGTTTAAAATATGCTTCTTTTTCTGGGATATAGTACATTTTCTAGGCATTCCGAAAAATGTACAACTGAAAATTGTCGATTTTTGATTTATGACGTTCTTGAAAGGAGTGAGCGAAATGTGTCAATCAAAATTAATATAAAATACGTTGAAAGTACTACGTGGTGGTGGCTCTTAATGTTGGGTACAATACTCTTGTAACATATATTAATTTAATTTTGGGTACAATACTCTTGAAACATATATTAATTTACTCTTTTGAAATAGGTGTCATTTGGGTCTACTTCCCCGGCGCTGAGTGACCGAAGTGAGTTCCCGCTGTTCTACAGAACCGTAGCACCTGACTCTTCCCACAACCCCGCGAGGATAGCATTCATCAGGTGAGAAAGAGAGGGGGGGGAGAGGATGAAAGTGCCCTCAAAACTCGCATAATACACCCTCAGTGCTCTTAATGTCCCTCTAAGCCCGTTTTCTACTTAACAACAATACGGATACCTCTTAACAATACTTATTATCGTTAAAGTAGATAACACACTCGTAATTGAACCAGCGCTTTAACTATAACAATAACACAGCATTATCTTAATTGTATCTTCCAAATAACCAGTTTAATAGTACTTTTGAATTAATATTAAATTTTATTTGTTAAATATATTTTTTTACACTATTGGCCCTCTAATTTCAATCGACTATACATGGTAACTTTGACCAGTATCACTAGCCTGTTTTTTGGTTGATTGAAAGATATTGCTTCATGTACATTTATTCTGTATAAGAATTTAAAGAAATTAACACCACTTTTTCTTTTTAAAAAATATGGCATGTGTTTTGATGTTTTGAGCATCATCATCCACCTATATGAAGCATAGTCTAAATTTCAAGGTTGTGCCCTTGAAACATTGAAGGATAAGAGTGCTAGCATCAAAATAAGTGTCACAAGAGATTGTAATGAAAAGTGGTAATTTTGTAACTTAATTTTAAATAAAAATAATAATAAATACTGTCACAAAATAACTTCCGAATTAACTTTTATAACATTAATTTATTTAAAATGTGTTAAGCTTTATTTAGGCGAGTGGCCATTTGTAATATCATAGTGCCACGAACCATGGTCTGTTCATCATTGTAGGAAAGGCGTTTAAATAATTTACATACCTTCGTATGATACAATGTACTGAATGAGTTGAAACAAGTCTTTTCTAGTCGTGATTTTTTTAAAGATAGATAATGATTTTAAAGATACTTGTTTCATGCAATATTGAACGCAACGTTGTTACGTTGCAATAATGCTAAAATCCATTTGTTGAATGCAACGTTACCATATATCATAAATTCGGAAATATTATTTTTTGATTTAAGGTATTGGACACATCGCTCACTCTTTTTAACAACGTAATATATAAGAAAAACTTGATTTTTCAGGAGAACGTTTTTAAAGTTTAAAAATATAATAAAATGTATTAAAAATAAATATCAAGCCACTTATTGAACTTTTTACTATGCAACAGATCTTTTTAGGTAAAACCTGAATCTTTTTCCACTATTTGAATAATATTTTGTATGTTTAAAAAAATAATTAAACAATACCTTCTCTTCTAAATGCAAAAACAACACTTTCTGCCCTGAAGCGGCTAAATATTAAGTTAAAAATATGCCGCTTTTGCTGGGATATTGTACATTTTCTGGGCATTCCAATCCACAACTGAAAGTTGTCGATTTTTTATATATGACGTTGTTGAAAGGAGTAAGCGATGTACCTAAATCATCATTCTTTCCTCCCCAGGCGTTTTGGATGGGACACAGTATCAGCCCTGTCACAAAATGAAGAAGTATACAGTTTGGCTGTGAATGATCTGGTCACAGAATTGGAACAAGCCAACATTACTTGTGCGGCAACTATCACATTTGGAGAAACGGACTTCAAGGAGCAACTCAAACTATTAAGGGTAAATTTACATATTTTCCTTACAACGATTCAATAACCGATAGTTTGTAGCCACCATTTCAAATGATGTACCTACCTTGAGGTTCACAACATTGTCATGTTGATCTTGGACGGACCGAACGACGAATGAATAGGTACTGGCGAAGTCAATTATTGACTTCAATCAAGCCAACAAATTTTTAGTATTTGAGACATATTTTGAGACGTGATTCGTACTTTCTAAATTTTCCGAGAAATAATAATTTTAATATTGATTTGGTGTTTAATTTGAACTCTGCATTTATAAACTTTATAAAATTATAACTTTATTAATTTTTTTTTTTTAATTTTTTTTTTTTTTTAAATCCGAAAAATATTCAAAAAATTCCACATTTATACTTTAAATAATTAAATCAGGAAAATGATTTGAGTTTACTTAATTGTTTATTTTATTTTTGAAAACAAAAATTCTTGTGACAATTGTTTCGCCTTGTTAGGGCATTATATTAGTTTGTTAATTTTTTAAATTAAATAAACATTGTAGTACACTTAAATCAATGTTTTATTTTTATATTTAAAATACATACATAATACAATATGAATCTCTGTATTTTTTTCTAATGAGTAATACTAATGTGTTTTTCATATCCAATTGTTACATATTCATATATTATATAGTATTCATTCTATAGTGTGGTAGAAAACTGACTCCAGTGTATGAAATACAATCGAAAAAAATGTTGATTGTATACAATAAAGGTACAAATATGTATTTCGCAGATGAAACCTGTCGCTTCTCATCCCTCAAAAGTGGAATAATATTATGTACAAAATGGCAGTTCAATTTTCAAAAACAGCATGGTTGTAGTAATGCCTGGTGGAAATATTTCAATGTTTCTTTCAAATTATATAGGAAGTACATTTCCAAGCACATAAAAATTCAAATTCTTTCTAACAGACACATCACGTTTATCAGCAACGCAATTAGTCCTGAATATAAAATCGAAACTCGCCATTTTTGTTTATTTGTTTATTATTTATTTATTTATTCATTGAACGGCTAATGCCTTTAACATAATAAATATATACAGTATCTATTATAAAAAAAAATACACAAATGAATACTCTTAAAGAGAAACCAAAAGTCTTAAATATAAAATAATAATAAAATAACAAATAGTAAGCACTGGTAAATACACATCTCCTTCACACACTATCAGCAAGCAGCGAGAGAGATGAAACACAACGTTTAAATTAATCCATTATGACATCGAGAAGAAATGCTAAGAAAGTACAGACTTCAAGGTTGATAACAATATATTAAATAAATCTATACTTTCAAAAGCATTGGCCAACATGTGAAGCCGCGGAATCGGAGAGAACATGGCATAGTTTGCATTATGTACAAATACTGCGAATATAGATTTTTGCCTAGTACCTCTTCGACGCAAGCTAAGCTTTATATTTAGGATATGTACCTTTTGTCATTTCACTCGCGATATTGTACAATAAATACAAACAAGCACTTATATGATTGTGTATTTGAAAATTTGAGAAATTTTGCATATTATGAATAAAGAAATGGATATATATTGGATAATATTTTTTCAGGAAATGGATACCCGAATAATCATCGGCAGTTTTTCCGAAGAGATGGCGCCAAAAATCTTTTGCGAGGTACATTCTCTTACAAATCGACATAAGTGACTTATTTAGCAAATCGAAGAATCAACACTATTTTCGATTAACGGTTTTGACAAAATAAATCTTCTAGAAAAATATACGTAATAATAAAAAAAACAGTTGTATTCTCCATCAAAACCATCATTTAGTTAATCGATAGTATTGCTTGGTACATATGGTACTGCATCAAATTTATGAAATGTTCATTTGCCGCCTCCGTTAGCACGCTCGGCTACCGTTCTGGAAGTCCCGGGTTCCATTCCCAGAGGGGGGTCTAATAAATATAAGTGATTTTTTCACTCTAATATTTATTCAATATTACCCTGGACTGGTACCTGAAGCGGAGGGCTGATCACTTTTCCTTCATATATTAACGATCAAGATAACACTGCGTTTATATGATGCAGTGCCCTATGCACCATTGAGGTGCGGATAAGGGTTTGATTGATAATTTCATGTAATTCATGAGCGAAAATTCTAGGCAAAAACACTCGCGATTATTTCACTCAATGAGCACAGCGTATATTAGCGTATCTAGGGTGCATTTTTTTCTCCATGTTGAAATAGTCAAATCCGATCAGGTTTACGAGTTGGGGATGTACGGGGCTGACTACGCGTGGATCCTGCAGGGGCCCCCGGCGCCCCGCTGGTGGCAGGGCTCCCCCCCGTGCCCGGCGCAGCACCTGGCGGCCGCTACCGACAACCTCATCTTGGTTTCCAGCCACAACAGCATAGTGGGGGATACAATGGTCTCCTACTCTGGACTGGTGAGACAAATAATTTTTCATAAGGTTATACAAGTATAGAAACTCCTCTACGTACGTGATTAATTCGTTCCAAAGGTTTCATGTAAGTCTAAAAAAATCATTTTTGATTTTTTTTTTTAATTATATAGGGTATGTAATAATATGCGATAGTTTCAAAGGATATAAGTAAATACTCGTATATGAAAAAATAATCGATAATATATCGCTCATCCCTTTCAACAACGTCATATATCAATAAAAAAAATGATCGTTTTTAAAGTGTAAGAATATAATAAAATGTATTAAAAATTAATGTTAAGCCACTTATTGAACTTTTTACTGTGCAACAGATCTTTTTAGGTTAAACCTTAATGTTTTTTCTCCATTTGAAAAATATTTAGTTAATAAAAAAATAATTGAACAATACCTTTTCTTCAAAATGCAAAAACAACACTTTCTGCCCTGTAGCTTGTAAATATTATGTTAAAATATGCCGCTTTTGCTGGGATATAGTACATATTCTGGGCATTCCGAAAACATCAAAAACTAAAAATTGTCAATTTTTGATATATGGCGTTGTTGCAACGAGTGAGCGATATGCATATATTCATTAAAACTAAAATAATAATCAGATACGTACCTACATAATTATTTATGTGTAACAGAGTTAGATTTATATTGACGAATGAAAGTGAAATATAAATATAAATATTAATATAAATAATATAAATATAAATATAAATAGTGAAATATAAATATTGATGAATGAAAGTGAAGTGAAAGAAAGATGGAAAGAATACTTTATGGAAATTTATGAAAGTAACGGTAATGTCTCCACCGAGACACCCATAGAGGCAAGGGTGAGTGAGGGTATGGTATGTGAGATAAGTATGTCAGAAATAACGAATGCCTTAAAATTAATGCGGAACGGTAAGGCTGTTGGGTATGAT
Organism: Brachycentrus maculatus; assembly: GCF_059751285.1. NCBI lineage: Eukaryota > Metazoa > Arthropoda > Insecta > Trichoptera > Brachycentridae > Brachycentrus > Brachycentrus maculatus. The sequence continues at coordinate 2,758,516 of NW_028280793.1, forward strand.
AATATTGCTATAGAGTTTGTAAAATGTGGTGGACTGACCACCCTCACATGGATTCACAGACTATTTAACCTGTGTCTTGAGGAAGGATACACACCTCTGGATTGGAGACGGGCAGTAATCATGCCTCTATTCAAGGGAAAGGGATCTCGCGCAAAGTGTGGGAATTATAGGGCGATACGCCTGCTAAGCTCTGTCGGTAAACTCTATAGTAAGATTATAATTGAAAAAGTTAGAATGGTGACGAAAGAACGGATTTGGGATGTGCAAGGTGCTTTTATGAGTGGAAGAGGTTGCACAGATCAAATTTTTGCACTACGAATGCTGACGGAAAAGTTTTTGGCTAAAAATCAGAAACTCTTCTGTGCTTTCGTGGATTTGCAGAAAGCGTATGATAAGGTTGATAGGATAAAATTATGGAGCGTGCTGGAAAAATATGGAGTAGACAATAAACTTATACAAGCAGTTGCTTCCCTCTACGAGGGCAGCACAGCTAGTATAAGAGTGAATGGGGACATTACATCATGGTTTGCAATATCCAAAGGCGTAAAGCAGGGATGTGTAATTGTATGAAAGAGATTGAAAGTATGGGAGTCGGAGCGAAAATGATGAATATAACTGTTAGTTGCTTGCTGTATGCGGATGACGCCGTACTGCTAGCGAGCAGCGCGGAGGACTTGCAACTAATAGTGTCAAGAATGTATGATGTATGTATGGAAAATGATCTGGCAATGAATGAAGGTAAGTCAAAGGTCATGGTGTTTGAAAGAGAGAAAGATTTGACAGAATGCAAGATTATCGTGCACAATGAATCCCTAGAACAGGTGCAAGAATTTTTATATCTAGGAAGCATGTTCACAAGGGATGGAAAAGTGGATAAGGATATTGAGAGAAGAGTGAATGCAGGGAATAGAATAAATGGTGCTTTTAACAGAGTGATTGGGAATAAGAATATGTCCAGGGAAGCCAAGCTAGCGGTTCACAACGGCGTGCTAGTACCGACACTAATGTATGGAAGCGAAACATGGAACTGGCAAAGGAAGGATGAAAGCAGAGTGAATGCTGTTGAAATGCGCTCCCTCAGACGAATGTGTGGAAAATCATTGTATGACAGAATTAAAAACGAAGATATAAGAAAAGAATGTAAGGCTGAACGAGGAATAATTGAAAAGATTAGAAAGAGCTCTTTGCGGTGGTATGGACATGTGGAGCGAATGGATAGCGAGAGAATGACTAAGAAAATATATGTGGCGAATGTGAGAGGGAAAACAGAACGTGGACGACCGAAAAAGACTCGGCACGATCAGATCAATCAGAACCTAAAATCTGGCGGTGTCAAAAGTCTGCGTAATCGGAGGGCATGTATGACTAGATGTATAGATGTGAAGGAGGCGAGGAGTGTATGTCAGGACAGAAGAGTGTGGCGTTCCATCCTCTCTGCCTACCCCTGCGGGGAAACGGCGTGATGATAGTAGTAGTAGTAGTGATAGTTAGATTTATGAACAAAATACTTATTAATTATTTATATTCCTTTATTTTTGGTCATTATTGTAAATTGAATTGGGACTGATTTTTACAAGACAAGCTTTTAGGCTTTGTGGGTTGATTCTTAAATAAAAAAGGAATGATCGAAAGAATCCCGAGTGCAACATATAAATCTAAATTATGACTTAGTTTTTAAACACATTTTGTGGACAGTAAAATCGGAGGGAAGGAGTGCCAGTACCGTTTCATTCTTTCTCTCTCTCTCTCTCTCACTATCCCATCAACACAAAAATTTATGTAAACAGACGACTTGAGAAAATAAATCACCTTAGTATGAATTCACGTAAGTCGAAATCACGTAAGTAGGGGACTAAGGGCGTTTGTCCACTACACGGGATTTCACCGTCCAACAGTCCGGTTTTGAAGAATAAAGCGACTACGACAGTTTAGCGTGATCGAATTTACGCGCAACGTGCTCACGCACCGATCAAAAGCTCCGATCCGAAGAAAGATGGACAAAGGCACAAGCCAATCCAAGCCAATCGTCGTTTTAAAACGCTAACTGACGTGCTGGATGGTAAAATTTCACGGAATTACGCGGAATTCCGGGTAGTGGACAATCGCCCTTACTGTATATATTAGTATTCAGTTTTGGACCACTTTCATCTCAAGTAGATGACGAGATTCCAACAAACATCTGTGGCCTTTAATTACAAATTACTCGTGTCATTGACCTTGCCAACAAAATTATCATTTTGAATAATATCAAACAATATTAATAACACATTTCAGGTGTATCCATATTCTTCCATATTCTTCTTCATCTTTGTTGAGATGTTAAAAATGTAAAAATAACTCTTGAGTGGAGAAACCCAGATTTGTTAACAGGAATGTAACCCATTAAAAAATCTAAATTCACTTCGAAAATCGAAACACAATCGTTAGTTACCTTATTAAAATATCTCTTGCATATATACCATAGAAAAATTATCATTTTAAATAATGTTAACACATTGACTGCCAATGAATGTGTTAATATTATTTAAACGGTTGAATGTGTTAGTATTATTAAAACACAAGGCATTTCAATCGCGTCTCGTCGGCCACCGAAGGCTGATGCCTTGTACCTGTACGATGTGATAATATTGACTTCATTGACAATATAAATATAAAGTACAAGGTGTCAGCCTCCGGTGGCCGACGAGACGCAATTGAAATACCTTGAATCGACCACCGGTGGCTGACATTGGCAGTCAATGTGATAATATTAACTTATATTGATAATATGAGGTACAAAGTGTCAGACTCCGGTGGCCGACGAAACGCATTTGAAATGCCTTGTATCGCCCACCGATGGCTGACATTGACAGTCAATGTGTTAAAAAAATTTAATAGCATAAAACGCTTGTAATCAAAGCTTTTCTTTTATTTTAATTAAGATTCGACTGTGGTGAGTTCCGCACAGTTTTTCTTTTCAGACCAATGAGATGTTCTCCGCCGAAATGAGCTCGATGAAGGCGCCCCAGTCCCGCTACGCCCCTCAGACGTACGACGCGGTGTGGGCCATAGCCCTGGCGCTACGGGGGGCCGAGACGGCTTGGGGCTCTCGGGCCCCCCGGCCCTCCGGAGCCCTGCGCAGGCTGCTCGACGTAACGCAAGCGGAAAAGACCAGAAATGGATATACGGGGACCAAGTATACCACTCCTGCGAGGAACTTCAAAAATCAAACGCCGTCCACTTCTGTGTTCAGCTTGGGACATTTTGATTACACTAGAAAGGACATGGCCGAAGAGTTTTTGCAGCAACTGGGGAACTTGAATTTTTTGGGAGTGTCGGTGAGTACAGTAATATTTTTTTTTATTTAAGTTGAAGTTCGAAATCTTCAGAAAATTTTATTGATCCTTTTCTCTTTATTTCTTATATTCATACACCACGTTTGATTATTGATTTTTAACATAAAGAAATGTCATTTCTTGAATGTTTTTCGCAGATACTTTGTGGCACATTTTATAAACTTTATAAAATTTAAAAAAAAACTTTGTTTTAACCACTTTTTTTTATTATTAGTACACTTTAACCTACCGGTTTAGACAAGAACCTCGTCATCATCAGGGTTTATTAAATTCTAAAACATTAAAAACATTAAAATACTCAAAGTAAATTACATTTCCTTACCAAAAACTTCCACACACTCCGTAAAAATTCTAAATGTTATTTTTAGTATGCATTGCCTACCAACTAGCTAGCTACTAGCAACTAGCTAAGAAAATAAAGAAAATAGAATGCACACATTCCTAATATGTTTAATTTTACAATTGTGAAGTAATGAATATATCACATACTTTGAAACTATGCAATCGAAAATATTAAAAATATTCCGTGACAGCAGCTGTCAAGAAGTGCGCTATCTGTCATGAGCAATATTTAGTTCTGTATGCCTTGCTTTTACGTTCAATAAATAGCGCTGCCATTAAGGTAAAAATCTTTTTGAAAATAACGTATTTTTGACTATCACACGTAAAAATACGTATCACAGATGTACATAAAAACAGGTGCGTATTTGAATGCAAAGTAGTGACAAAATTTTTAAGCAATCAGTAAACAACTTTAGGTGATGTAATATTTTGAACAAACGAACATTTAATTTTTTTTAATTTCTAAAGCATTTTTAACTTTGTGGTATGATAATATAAAACTATCCTTATAATTCATCGTTTACTTTGTTTAATATCACTCAAAATTTGTGGTATTACAAAGTGTGCAACGAATGATAAAAAGGGTATTATTTGCATTTATATTTATAAAGATACTCCTTATATAACACAGTTCACCTAATTTGATATTTACGACCGTCATTGCTAGAATAAAAATTACTTGAATAATATCTCTATATTGCACCATATTTCAGCTGTCTACAGATTAATAGTTCAAGCTTTAGGATTCTACTCGCGTAGTAGATTTCGTTCTGGCTGGTTCTCTCTCATATCTCCTCTTGAGTGAGGATTCAGAATTCTGATTACTGACTTCTATCACCTTCAGTAGAACCTAGATTTTAGAGCTTTAACATAACAAAGACATTTAATGTAATAGAGGACATGCCTTATCCCGTAAGTATTCATTATCTTTAATTTAATTTATACATATTTTTTTAATGAAACACAGACTTCAAACGAAAGTCGTTTGTTTGAAAATGCCATAACTAGGCGAAACAATTGTCGCAATATTAATTATTAGGTGTTTTTTAATAAAAATACAACTTAGAAAACTCAAAAAGATGTGTTTGATTTAAAAATTAATGCATAAATTAAAATGGAGTTCTATAAACGAAACACCAAATCAATAAATAAATATCTTCAATATACTTTATCACTGTTATTTTTTACATCTCATCAAAGACGAAGGAGAATACGGAAGTCTGGGCATTTGCGGGGCTAACGACCGTCATAGGCTCGTTTAAGTGATCACTCTACATACGTGTAACGTTCACGAATTCTACCCATTATTGACAACCACGGTACTCAAATTCTTGGAAGTTCTATATATATGGACCAATTTAAAAAAATAATGTGAATAATAACTCATATAATCGGAGATAATCCATATTTGTTAACAAGTATTTGTCAAAGGGATAGTGAAAGCAAAAAAAAACAAAAACCTGTAGGATAATTAAGTGCCAAAACGAGATTGAGTCTAAAATGCCAGCAGTACGATAAAAGGGAATACACACTTGTGGATGTCCTCGCCAAAACGTTACATTCCATTATAAATGATTATAATTAATCGGGAATTCTCGATTGTGAAATTGTAACGTTTTGGTGCGATTTAATGATTTTATATTGGTTTAACACAGGGTTGGTCACGTTTTGTTACAACTTTAATTAAGATTTTGATAGAATATAGTAAACAGAGCAGATTTGCATTTAAGGGATTTTTGGAAATGGAAATTTAACTTTTTGGTGAGGACCTCCACAATTTATTTAAGTTAATCCTTGGAGAACACATCAGAAAATCGACACTAGTATTTTATTTTAATTTTTTTCTCACAGAAATGGACGCACGTCCCACATTTTATACTTCGGTCATTGTAACAGTCTTGCTCGCCGTGGGGTTTGTAAAATGTTTTAGGGGATGGGTTACAGCATAGCGAGGGCCAACGTGATGTACCCTTCGTCGGACGTGCCGGATTCAGGCATTCTGTAACAATCTAGCCCATATGTGTACCTGCACAGGATTGATACCTTCATGGGTGGTGCGGGAATGTCGGGTCGCTAGTGTGGGAACTATGTATGGTATGAGGTCCTATGGGATGCGACCGATAATCTTTGGTTATGAGAAGGATTATTATTTCAGGATCCTTATATTTTATTAATGAAATTTGTACTTACAATAACGCTGTTCATATATAATAGTCATATTTATAACAATTGCCTCAAACTGCTTATTAAATCTAGAGACACAAACAAAATATAAATAAGGTACGGGATATTAAAAAAGCTGTAAGAAATAAAACAACGAAAAATCAAAAGACTTCCCCATCCACATTTTTCCTCCTTAGGATCTCTTAAAACAGCAAACATTTTCAATTTGTGTTTGATAATGATTTTGAATGGATTGAAACACGTACCAGAATAGATTTACAGAAAAAGTGGTATTTACTATGGTATTTTATGTTTATAATTTTACAACATTTTGAGTGTGTCCAAATACTTGTTCACAAATCTGGATTATCTCCAATTATAAGAGATATTTTTCATATTATTTTATTGAAATCTCACCAGCCTATGACGGCAGTCAGCCCCGTAAATGCCCAGACTTCCATATTCTTCTTCATCTTTGATGAGATTTTAAAAAATAATTTATAATTTTAAATATAATATAAAATTGCTGTGGTAAAAAAATGTTTTTTCGAAGCAGTTTTTTTACCGCAATGTTGAACGTAACAGCAACATCAGCAATACTTAAAATTGATTGTGGTAAACAGACTGTTTTTTTACAGCTGTTGTCGTTTCGAATTTCCATTTTTTTTTATTACATTGTTGTTTCATAATTTTTATAATAACTGTCGTTGCTTCACTAACATTGTAAAATTAAACATATTAGAAATGTGTACTTTTTATTATCCTTCTTTTCCATTCAACCAGACAACCTAAAGAAAGCCTACCCGGGTACAGCTAGTAACAATAAAGTTATTATTTTCCCGAAAATCAACCCCCGGCTTTAGCTATATAAGTTTGACAGAGCTTATTAACCCTAATTCGTCCATTGTCTTCTTGAACCTTTGTTCCGGGGGTGACGAGACGATCTCATGTTTATTTTCAATAATCCATTTATCTAATGCGTGCTGGATTTACATAGCTATTATAGGGCTTAATTAAATTGTTGGAATTGATATGGCGGCTCTTACACATTTAATTTAAGGGTAGGGTAAAGGGATAAATTCAATCAAACGTAATTTTAGCATCAATTCAGATTGATGAATAGTAATATATTCAGGTATTGTTCCACGTACTCGTACCTTCGCTTTGTATAATAATTTTGGGTAAATTAAACATGAAAGCATAAATATTCACGTTTACCTTCGTACAGAATGACAAATCTACTTACATATAATATATCATCGCTAATTTAATTGCTTAAACGGTGATAAATTTGGTTTTTAAATTCATAGTTAAAATTAAAAAAATGATCCACTTCTTAAAAATAATTATCAATTTTTAATGAAAAAAATGGGAAACGGAAAATTGACGTTTTCCCAAAAAAATTAGAACAATGAATTTTGGTCCGCATATTCTTTAAGCAATGATATGTATAAAGTATATAATTAGGGTAGGAAGTTAAAAAAAAAAGTATATATTCTTATAAAAATAAATTTGAAATTTTATCGAATTTTAAAAAAACTTTATTAGTTCAATGATTAATGAAAAAACGTGAGATTTCTGTCCACATCATAAAAATTCAACATCACATTTTATTGACTATCACAATTTTCCATATTTTTTTTCAATTAAACTAGATAAGCCACGGGTTGTGCATTTTATGTATTTAAAGAATTGATTGATTTGTGGTATGGTAATATAACACTCTCCTTATCGTTCATCGTTCACTTTGTGTAATACCACTTAATAACTCTACTTTTTATAGGATAATTAAATTCATATAGTTTTTTCACAACTTCTTATATTCAATGACTACATGTAAAGCAGTTCACTGCCCGTAAGAGACATTTGACATCAATGCTTCATTTTATACAGTTATGAATACATTTCCATGTATTTATTTTTTTATATTTCACGATAAAATACTAACTTTATTGGAAGATCATTCTTATCTTCACTATTCGTGTCATATTCAAACTTGAAAAATAATATCTTTGAAATAAAAATGATTTTGATTTTTTTCATAGGGTCCAGTTTCGTTCAGTGGAGCTGATCGAGTTGGAACGTCAGCATTCTACCAAGTACAAGGTAAGAAATCATTTTATCATGTATAGTATACATTAATTTCAATACTTTTCATATTTAATATCTCATATCTGCGTTTTGTAAATTCAAGCATTTGAATAAAGCAAGCATTTAAGCATTTCTTAATAAATTCGTATTTTTTTTGTTTATATAATTGAATATGATTCTAAATTACGTAAAGGCGATGTGATGAGAATAACTTTCCATGTACCAGTCCAGAATATAGCCTGTATTTAAAATATTACACTATATATTAATCCAATTATGAAGAACAAGGGTTCAGGTGAGTAGAAATTCATACAAAGATGTTATTCAACCTTTGTTATTCAAAGATGAAGTAGTATTGTCCAAACCACACCGCTACTATTTATTGATTTAGCACTAAGGAGGTACTCGCAAATATACAATTCAGTAAGCGAATGACTGAGCGAGGAGCCAGATGTGTCTCTGAACACATTTTTTATAATATAACAAATATTGGAATTTGATTATTTTTTACAATTAATTTTTTACCTTTCATAACTCCTTACCTTTCAATAACTCTTTTCATTTCAAACCGTATATTTATTTCGAAGAAAAACTTATTTTTTCCATACAAAAATGGTATCTTACCTAAAACTCAATTACGTTTAATGTTACCTAGGTTTAAAAAAAATTAAGTTGCGGGCTATCGAACATAACGCCTTAACTTTGTGGAATAACGTGATGATTTAAATGCAATATAAAAATAAAAACACACATCGCTCACTCCTTTCAAGAACGTCATAAATCAAAAATCGTCAATTTTCAGTTGAGTAGATTCACATCTCAACGTAGATGAATATAGTCTTGGTATTTACAGGGTTTATGACCTGTCATATGCTGGTTTAAGTGATCACTTTATACGCCTATAATATTCACTACTCTACCCATGATTGACTACCACACGACTCAAATTTTGGATGTTGTATATATCCTTTAATTTACATCTTCTTCCACATGTGAGTGTTTTCGGCACCATCTATCGTTGAATTGAGTAAGTTTTTTTTGTTAAGATGAGACCTTCATAAAATGTATGTAGGGTAGACTGGGTACGGTTGAAACAATTTTGCTTATATTGTCCATAGTATTGCTCTTTACAAGTCAAGCGATGATGAAGATGCATTAAATACAAGAGCGTGTTTCTGTCTACTAATCGGAAGTATTATTTCAGTACCCGGTGTGTTATTTTTAGTGGCAGATCAAATTTAAAAAATATATCCGATTTGTTTCAACCGTCCCCATACCAGGGGCAGTTGAAACAGTGATTGGGGTCAGTTGAAACACACGCAAATAAATCAATATTTAATATTGTAAGACGTTTTATTCATTATTTATTTTTGTTTTATAAATAATTATGGCACCGCATGACAATATTAATCAGTCTACAGATATGTAATGAACAAAAACAACTAAAAACAATGGCATTTAAAAAAAAAACAAATTGAATGAAAATAATATGTAAATAAACTAAAAGGAAACACTTCTTTCATTTTGATTAGTCATAAATCAAGCGAAAATCTAGCTTTGGGATCATTCCGAGTCGCAATTGTGGCAAACATAGCTTAGACCACCTTTTGTGCAGTCTTCTTGAGCCTACAGTTTACAAGTGGTGCACTGTATCCACTTTTCACCGGATCTGCTCTCTGAATACAGTGACAGATAAACAAGACAATAGCACTCGTCCTCTTTTGATGATGATTCCTGTTGCGTATTATGATTATTTTTTTCCTTTGACGATCCTTCTACTTTTTCCTCCATCAAATCTTTTCTTGACTTACTTAGTTTTCATCCGTTTCAACCTTATTTCATGCTCCTTTCTTATCTCTTCTTTCTCTGTTTTTTTAGTAGCAAGTGTTTTGCAAGCTCCTGCTCCTGCTCTTTATTAAAAACTTCGTTCTGGGGTTCATATGCCATTTTCTTCTTCACCAGATGCATCTCGCTTTCGTATGTATCTAATGAGCGAACAGTGGTTTAATCCATGCTTTTCCGCCGCTTTTCGCAGTGAATCTCCTGCTTTAACCTCCTTATAAGCGTATGTATACCTCGACAAGTCGACCTCCCCTTTCGAAGTCTTTCTTGCGCGTACTCTCGGCATCCAGAAAACAGGAAATCTGAAAAAATATGTTGTTTCAACCGTACCCATTAAAAATGTTTCAACCGTCCCCAACCCCTCCTTTAGGTGGAAAACAGAAAAGAGTAATGTTAACAATAATGGCACATTAAAACTAATCACTATATCGTATTCTACAAGCTTCATTTAAAACACGAAATCATAGTCAATAATTTCGTTTCAATAGAAACCGTAATAAAAAGGAAATTCTCATAACAAAAATACTTACTTTTGGTTATCAAAATACAATAGGGCCTCCTACAAGCAACTGCACCGTGCGGCGAGCGATGCAACACTGATATTCGTGTTTGAACTTGTTATCCGCTTTGTTCGTCCCTTGAACCCTTCACCCTACCACATACGGTTTGCAAGATATTTGCTCTGTTTCAACCGTCCTTTGTTTCAACCGTACCCAGTCTACCCTAAGGTTCTTCCTCTTCTTAATCTAGATTGAGATGTTAATTTAAACAGCTCCTGAGTGGACAAACCCATGTTTGGGAACAAAGATTTGGATACACTCAAAATATGGTGAAGTTTTTTTTAAGATTTGAATTCATTGATTAAAGGATTCCCCTGTGAAAGTATGTCGGTGCATAACGTAATATAATTTGAACCGTCATCCAGTTGTTAATGGAAAGCACTTCAACACTACTGCCAAATCAAGCCACATAATATTATCTAATAGCACGCAGCGCTCGGCGAATGGGAAATGTGCTCAGAATTTGGTATTTCAAGGCACGTAGAACAGTGTAGACGTTCTGCATATTCCAATGTATGTATACAGGTGTCATCGAAAAATAATGCCAACATTTTAAATAACTAATTAAAATGAAACTTTGTTTTAAAATCACTATAAATATTTTATTATAACGTCTTGATAAAGAAGCGGTTAGCTTTGAAACCGGTAGACATTATAATTAAGTTATAATAAAATATTTATAGTTATTTTAAAACAACAAAAAATGGAAAATCACAAAGTTAGTGCTTCAAGTATTAATTATATTTTAAAAAACTGTTTTTAAAAATCTGTTTGGAATAATAATAATGTCCATATCCGTAGTGTAATGGTCAGCACGCTCGGCTGCCGTCCCGGAGGTCCCGGGTTTAATTCCCAGGAGAATCCAAATAAATATATTGGATTTTTTCACAGTAATATTAATTCAATATAACCCTGGACTGGTACATGGGGCGGAGAGCTACTCAACTTTCCTTTATGTGTTAACGATTAAGATAACACTGCGTTTATATGATGCAGTGCCCTATTCGCCATTGGGGTGCGGATAAGGGTTTGAGGAAGTTTAAAATAAACTATTAGAGGTAATGTAATGGTTTTTATCTCAATATGTGCGGAAAAAATATATTTTTGTATGTATCGATGTGTGCACCATTCGTATCTCTACAAATTTATAGTCTGTAGACAACTCCTTGCCACGTACGTGCATTTCAGGAGTAACTGTCAAGTTTGGGGCATAAATTCGCTCCCGTTCACATAAATCAATTGTAATGATTTTTACATTTCTCTATAAAATGAAACCACTTTGTTTTAACCACTTTTTATTGGTTCACTTTATCCAACCGGTTTCATTCACTTGCTGAGTTATTAAGTTGTCATTTGGAGTGTATGTATTCGCTACGCAATGCACAATAAAAACAACATTTATGAGTCTTGAAATCATATTTTTTAATCATATTTTTAAATCATATTTTCATATGGTGTACGGAGAGCGTTGAAGTTTTAGGTTAGAGAAGGGTAATTAACTATGAGTATTTCAATGTTTTAGAATTTAGTACATAAACCTTGATGATGACAAGGTTCTTTTCGATACCGGTTGGATAAAGTGTACCAATAAAAAGAGGTTAAAACAAAGTTATTTTATAAAGTTTAAACATTTTATAAAGTTTATAAAATGTGCCACAAAGTATCTGCGAAAAACGTTCTAGAAATTCACACTTCTATTTATGTAAAATACATGCGAGGGCAAATTTCTGCCGCTTTCTTGAGAGTTAGGTAATTCCAAAATTATTGCACGTACGTGGCAAGAAATCAATCACTAGACATCTACAGAGCGACGAACAGTTCACACATCAAAACATATGTAAGAAGATAAAATCGGCATATTTTAATATGAAAACCATTGAATTATCTTATTTATTAATTCGGCATTAACTTTGTGGAATGACATGATTATTTTATTAAAATTAAACACTTGAATATACCACTTTAATGAGTGCCACTTTATATACCACTTTATTTTAAAATAAAACTCATTAAGGTGGTATATTCAAGTATTTAATTTTAATAAAATACATTGAATTATCCTTCATAGTTTTTTTATGACAGTTATTTAAAATGTTGGCATTATTTTTCGATGAACCTGTATATAATGTAGACTTGTAGATAAAGCGATGAATGGACGTGACGGCCCGTCAACCGCACGCGATGCCTCCCTGGTCTTCCAGTGTACTCAGGATGCCTCATTCCGAGGTGTTTCAGAATTTCAAGTCATCCTAAAATGATTTTGTTTTCACAATATTTTAAATGTGTACAATTATATTTGTCCTAAGAGTTAATTTTTTTATATTATTATCTCAATATAGATGAAGAAGAATATGAAAGTCTGGGTTTTCACAGCGCTTACGACCCGCCATACCATAACATTCACCGTTCTACCCTTTATTGTTCTTTTTATGTAAATACAACATAGGTATTTTAAAAAAAAATACTGAAAGAATCTCCATAAACTAGTTATGAAGCAGTTTGTCACCGTGTTCTTGCATCATGCTCTACAGTTACATACATATGTATGTCGATACATATACCTACAATATATATATATATATATATATATATATATATATATATATATATATATATATATATATATATATATATATATTATATATATATATATATATATATATATATATATATAAATATATAAATATATATATATATATATATATATATATATATATATATATATATATATATATATATATATATATATATATATATATATATATATATATATATATATATATATATATATATATATATTTATTGTTTCAGCATTAACTTTGTGGTAAGACATGTTACTATGATTAAAGAAAACACTTCGTTTATTATCACTTGAGTTTTATTATAGACTACATGTTTCAGAAGTTAAACTTCCATCATTCAGGTCTGTATAATAACTATACAGACCTGAATGATGGAAGTTTAACTTCTGAAACATGTAGTCTATAATAAAACTCAAGTGATAATAAACGAAGTGTTTTCTTTAATCATTATATATATGTATATATATATATATATATATATATATATATATATATATATATATATATATATATATATATATATATATATATATATATATATATATATATATATATATATATATATATATATATATATATATATATATATATATATATATATATATATATATATATATATATATATATATATATATATATATATATATATATGTATATATATATTTTGATTTATATTGACAATCACATAACTCAAATTTCTATGGTTGTATTTATCCTTCAATGTTCTAGGCTTGAGTTGAATAAAAATATATATGCATATTTAGCAGAGACTTTCATAAAATCCATGAAAAAATCTTCTTGAATTATTTCACATACTATACGAGTCGCTTTGACTAAGAGCTTCATGTAAAAAAAAACTCTTATATTAGAATATTTCTTTCCAACCTTCCAGAAGGCTCAGCCGTGCCCGTGGCGTTGTTCTCGCCCAGCCCGGCCCGGCTGGACTTCTCCTGCCCGATGTGCCGCGCCGTGCGCTGGGGTGGCGCCGGCGCCAGCGCGCAGGTGCCGGTCGCGCGCCGCGTCTTCAAGCGCCGGATAGAGACCATCAATCCGGCAGCGTTCCTCGCCGTCACCACGCTCGCCGGCGTCGGCGTCGTGCTCGCCATAGCCTTCCTAGCGTTCAACCTGCACTTCAGGAAGATTAAGTACGAACCATTTTGAACACTTTTTTGTTTTATGATTTATTTTAACCGAATTATATCAATATTTAAGGTGCCTTGACTTGATATGTCGCTCACTCCTATCAACAACGTCATATATCAAAAAACTACAATTTTCATTTGTGCATGTTTTCAAAATGCCCAGAAATAGAACTATATCCTAGCAAAAGCGGCATATTTTTAACTTAATATTTACCCGCTACAGGGCAGAAAGTATTGTTTTTGCATTTTTACGAAAAGGTATTGTTTAATTATTTTTTTTAAATAAACTTAATATTTTTCAAATGGTGAAAAACAATCAGGTTTTTCCTTCAAAGATCTGTTGCTTAGTCAAAAGTTCAATAAGTGGCTTGTTATTTATTTTTAATACATTTTATTATATTTTTAAACTTTTAAAACGATCTCCTCAAAAATCAAGTTTTTTTATATAAGGTTGTTGAAAGGAGTGAGCGATGTGATAAATAAATATACAGTATATCAACTTAAAAAGAGGTTCGTTATTATGTTGAACCTTGAAGATAACTTATTCTTGTATCTTTAGAATCGTTGAACATATAGGGTGTTTTTTTAGATGTTTCGTTTTTAAACTGGTAACATTGTTTCTACGAACTGTCAATTTGACAGTTGACAGTTGATTTGTAGTCAGCGTGTTTTGCCATTTTACTATGAATAGACTGAATGATAATTATGCGCGTCGTAGGTTCGATGAATGAGCCGTAAACAATATTCAGCTTAATCTTCTTTTTTAACGGAAAATTTTGTTCACCGATGAGGCACATTTTTGGTAAAATGGCTGTTCATAAGCAGAATTGCCAAATTTGGATTGGAGAAAACCCAGAGGTCTTTGTCCAAAGTCCTAAGAAAAAATATACCGTGAATAATATAAAGCGACCCTACCAAGCATTTCTCATTGGTCTGTACTGCTGTAACATCTGTATATAACAAGGACAAAGCAAATGTGAAACACATTAAATGTTTGTATTATTCCAGATCTATCAAGCTCTCATCTCCTCGTCTAAGTAACATGACCATAGTGGGGTGCATACTGGTCTACAGCGCTGTGGCTTTGCTGGGATTGGACCACGCTACCCTTCCACCGCCAGTTCATTTTTCTGTTATTTGTACTGTAAGAACTTTATTTTTCATTTGTTTTTCTTTAAAAGCATTCTTAACATTGTGACATGGTAACATAAAACTCTCCTTATCATTCATCATTCACTTTGTGTAATACCACTCAAAACTTTTTAAGTGGTATTTCACAAAGTGAACCAAACTAGGTAATACCACATAAAACTTTTAAAGTAATATTACACAAAGTAAACGATGATTGATAACGAGAGTTATCCTTAACAAGAGAGTAATTTAAATTGTGATTATTAATTCTAGGCTCGAGTGTATTTGCTATCTGCAGGATTTTCTCTGGCGTTTGGGTCGATGTTCGCTAAAACATACAGAGTTCATAGAATTTTTGTGGGGTAAGTCTAAGTCTTCTCCCTCTTCTTCTTCTTCTTACTTTCGTTCCCACCTAATGGTGTATTGGTCACTGCGGGAAATTGATGCGATGTTGCTGATCGTTAATTTTATAAAGGCAAGGTCTTCGAATGAGTGGCGAAAGAATAGTAAAACAAATTAATGCACCGAATGTGGTTGGTAATAGAAGCAGAGAAATACCGAATAAAACTTGGGATGATCCAGTTTATTAAATACTTGAAAGTGGTCAGGTCATGAGTCCATATCAATAATGGGCAGAATGGTGAACGTTAACAATGAAGTGATCGCTTAAGCCACCCAAATGCCAGGTCGTAAGCCCTGGGTTGCTCAGATTTCCAAACATATGTTTCATATCAAGTTGAGACACTTTAAAAAAAATAGTACATATTAGATTTAAGCTTTGTACTGACATTTCTTGGTGGAACCGCATCGTATAGAATAAAATAACAAGTATATAAATTTTTCCACGTGAATTTTATTTTATTAGCGACCGGGTTTTATCGTAACTGACATCATCAGACTGGTATGAGACTAGAAAATATTCTATGTTGAAAATGTTATATACACATTAAATATTATATTATATACACATATATATATATATATATATATATATATATATATATATATATATATATATATATATATATATATATATATATATATATATATATATATATATATATATATATATATATATATATATTGTCCGCCTCCGTAGTGTAATGGTCAGCATGCTCGGCTACCGTTCTGGAGGTCCCGGGTTCGATTCCCAAGGGGGGTAAAAATAAATATAAGTGATTTTTTCACAGTAATATTTATTCAATATTACCATGAACTGGTACCTGAAGCGGAGGGCTGATCACCTTTCCTTCATGTGTAAAACGATCATGATAACACTGCGTTTATAAGACACAGTGCCCTATGCACCATTGGGGTGCGGATAAGGGTTTTATTATTATTATTATTATATATACACAACAAGGCAGGGGTTGAAAACCATGATTTTACATATATTTTTCTGACAAAATAAATTTCAATTAAATGAGTTTAAGTATTGTTTTATAGTAATAATTACATGTAAGTACAAAAATAAAAAAAATAATAATACAAATGTATTGATTTAATTCATTTTGTTTCAGAAGTCGTAGTGGACTGTGCAAAAATAAATTACTTCAAGACACCCAGCTGATATCGTTAATCTGTGTTCTTCTTTTAATTGATGGCCTCATAGTAACGCTATGGGTCGCCATAGATCCAATGCAAAAACATCTTAAAAACCTCACCATGGAAATTAGCTCCGTTGACCGAGGAGTTGTGTACCAGCCACAGGTCAGTAAGCATGTTTCTTTTTCTCTGTCTGCAAAATTTCTAAACTATGCCTTTGCTATTGCGGGACCGATTGCGTGGAATGGTCTTCCACTAGTAGTTAGAAACAGTGAGAGTGAGATAATCTTTAGAAAAAAATCTAAAAACGTATTTCTTAAAGTTTGCTGATTCGTATGGTTTACTAAATCATTTGCACTTTGCATTTCCTTTGCCCCAATTCAATCACAGTGAAGCGCTCTTGAGGTAGTATTTTTTTTAGTAGTGGCGGAGAAAATTTTTGATAAATTATAAAAATAAATTAATGGGAATCTGTATCACTGGAATAATCTATCTAGATCACTTTCATTTCTTTTTTTCTTTTAATTTTTTTCGTCATTTAATTTGGCATTCTTTATTTTTAAAGAAGTTTCACTTCTATCACGTGTACTGTTCTGCATCCGATTTTTTAGTATTTAAGTATAACATGAATAAAAACTTTTTATTGATTGATTCGGCAGTCTTTTTTTATTTAACGTATCTGTTTCTAATTTAAGTTTTACTTGGTAAATACCGCTATTTCTTTAAATCTAATGTGACACGTGTTTCGATTCATCCCGCATCATATTCAGTATTTGAAAACGATGAAGAATGCATCGAATTACGTGTCACAATAGATTTTATGAAATAGTGTCATTTTCCAAGTAAAACTGAAATTAAAAACGAATATTACTAAAATAGAGAGTAAACCTCGAAGACAACGAATCCTCGTAAATTTAGAACCGCTGAACATTTTAAGTAAAACTTAAATTAAAAATTAAAACTTTTTTGCTTGAGCATATTTGATGAATTTGGTGAATTTATTTAAAATGTATTTTAAAGGGTTGAATTCTATTTCAGGTAGAGGTTTGCCGATCTCAGCATACGAACGGATGGTTGGGAGCCTTATACGTGTACAAGGGTTTGTTACTAATCGTGGGGGTGTACATGGCTTGGGAAACCCGCCACGTGAAGATTTCGGCCCTAAACGACTCCCAATACATAGGCATCAGCGTGTATAGTGTCGTCATCACTAGTGGCATAGTGGTGGTATTAGCTAATATCATATCAGAAAGAGCTACTCTAGCTTACGTTACAATAACAACACTAATTCTCATATCAACAACTGCAACGTTATGCCTGTTATTCATCCCAAAACTACTAGCCATAAAGAAGAAAGGTGTGCTTTTAATCATTCTTTTAAATCCAGTATTACATACGCAGTTTTTTTGCTGAACATGTTTCAAAGGTTTATAAAACGCCAACAGAATATTTCAAAGATAAACAATACTAATTTGAAACATTCTCCTTATCATTCATCGTTCACTTTTCACATTTGTGTAATACCACTTGTGGTATTACACAAATGTGAACGATGAATGATAAGAAGAGTATTATATTACCATACTACTAAATTTACATGCTTTTTAAAAGACAAAAAATTCTTATTTGATTAATTAAAAGGAATAATCATACTTAAATTAACAGTCAATTTACTTGAATATTACACGTGTATAAAGTTTAAGTTAAATGTTACACGTGTATAAAGTGATCACTTAAAACCAGTCTATAATGGGTCGTAAGCCCTTAAATACTCAGACTATTATATTATTTTACATCTTTGTTGAGATGTAAACTATGAAGAATTTTCCATTTAAAAATTGAAACAAGGGACTTATGAATGTTGAAAAATTATTTATTTTCAAATGAGTCCATTTTTTCTGTTTTCCAAAGTTTTTTAGTAAAATATTGTTGCAAACTACTGCAATGTTATGCATTTGGTATATATATTTTTGTGAAAATATTAGGCAAATAAGTCAATCTCATATCGAATCTTATCATATTTACTTATATTAATAGAAAGACTGGTTCTAATCTCTAATTCAAACATTTATATTATAAGTGTTCTTTTTTTCAATATTATTTTACACATTCACATCTTGTCTTAACAATTTGCAGAAGATAACACCGACCCCATTATTAAAAGCATGGGTCTCAAATTAGAATGCAATACCAGAAGGTTTGTAACCGATGATAAAAGGGAACTACAATATAGAGTAGAAATACAGAATAAAGTATACCGTAGAGAGATGGCCGCATTAGATAAAGAAATTATTAGACTAGAAAAATTATTACTGGATTCGAATCCCAATTCCAATACTTCATCGAGCACTTCTCTCTCTCAACATCGCAAGGTAAATCCAATTGTAATAGGGTCAATCATAAACCTTCCAATACTGAAAGTTTTTAAGTAATTATTAATATGTATTTTATGTTTTAGATGGAGTTGAAAGTAATTCAAGAAAGCTCAGGAAGAAAAGCTTCTAGAGAAGAATATGCACGAACAGCAAGTATCGGAGGTGGTTTGCCATTACTTTTACTATCCGTTCTTCCTCCCGTTATCCCCAGAGCAAGTTGGCCATCAGCGGAAAATAGTCATTTACCTATGAGAAGAAGTGTCACATTTAGCTCGGAACCAAAACTCGACGAAAACAAAACACAGCCCGCGATTGACTTATATAACTTGAGGTTATTCAACAAGAGGACCGAAGAAAACGTCGGCTTCCTGGCCAGAATACGGAACCTCTTCGGCAGCAGACCCGCTAGTAGGAAGACGTCATCAGCATCCATTACAGGTAACAGTGGCGCCGGGATAGCAGCTGCTCTGAAACTTCACATGGGACTGATAGCCGGTTTGGTTCCTGGGACCCAAAAACACAACATGGTTCTATCCTGCAATACGCTGGATGTCCATACCCCAAATAGAAATTTAAGAAGAGAGTCGTACGCTCATAGCGGTCCCACCATTCATATCTTAACCGACGAGATGTACGAACAAGGGGGAGGAGAATGCTCCACCCGAGTTTTAGAAGAAACAACTCCAACAACCACAAGAGTAGTTTTTGAAAAGGGTAATCTGGACACAGAACCAAGAGTCAATTTCAAATTGCCACCAAATCAAAGAAGACCCTCCATGACCCATCAAATATCTCAACCAGTACTTTCGTTCAAAGATCGCGCTAAAGGCTCACCACGATTTCCTCATAAGATTGTACCCACCTGCAGTTTGTCGACACTCGACGACCACAGAAAATCAAGTCCGGGAACATCTTCCAATCCTCTGAGCGTGGCGAATCTTAACTCGAATACTCGACGGAGTAGTCACCAGCCGCAGGCAAACAAGCCTCGATCTCTGTCAAGGCCATCTATTAGCAGTGTGATGGGAGGAAGGTGGAAATCTATGGAGGATGCTACCCTCACTCTTCCAGGCAGTAGAAGAGGGAGCGGCCTGCTCGCCATGTCGTACATTCCATCCAACGTATACCATTCCCCGAGACAGAGTATGACAGTGAGTAGTCCTTCCTGCGATGTCTGGGCCACGGGAGATTTCGGTATACCTCTAAGTCAGTTGGATGTAGAAATTGAGGGGCAACACGCTAAATACGTTCGTAAAGACACGAGTGAATCGTCACTTTCATAAGTATTATATTTAGATTAAAGATTGATGTACCTTATTGATTAAGTAAATTAAACAAAATAAAATAACCTTTTCCAAATATTTTTGTATTTTTTTAACCTAATGATTTTTATGCAAATATGTACTTATCTTGACATGAAACTCGCAAACCTTATTTTGAGTATAGCACAAGGAACATGTTCTAGAGTATTAAAAAAAAATATTATTTGAATCAACTTATTAGTGTAATACATGATTTTTTAAATATTTTATTATCATAATGTTTTCCTCACTTATACAGAGGAAATATTAAAAATACACATTATATACACATTAAATGCAGTAGAGAAATTACTCTGCTATTTGATATTTACCTGAAGTGTAGGGCTGAACATCTTTCCTTCATGAATCAAGATTTAATAGCATAATTGCTTCTATTTGATGTTGTCCTTTTTCACCATTGGGTATGTGGATTAGAATTATAAGAAGACCTCAATGTGTATAAATATATACATATATATATATATATATATATATATATATATATATATATATATATATATATATATATATATATATATATATATATATATATATATATATATATATATATATATATATATATATATATATATATATATATATATATATATATATATATATACATATATATATATATATATATATATATATATATATATATATATATATATATATATATATATATATATATATATATATATATATATATATATATATATATATATATATATATATATATATATATATATATATATATATTTATATATATATATATATATATATATATATATATATATATATTTATATATATATATATGTATATATATATATATATATATATATATATATATATATATATATATATATATATATATATATTTATATATATTTATATATATATATATATATATATATAGATATATATATATATATATATATATATATATATATATATATATATATATATATATATATATATAAATGTTAAACAGTAGAGTAAAAATCACTTCACCAAGAGGCCAAAATAAACTCAAGGACCTCCAGCGCTGTAGCTGAACATTCTAACCACTTCACTACTAATATTGGGGTACCCATAAGTAACATCGTTTTTTTTAAATGAAATTCAAAATAATTTTTCTTATGGTTTATTTGACTTTAATACAAAATAATTCATTATATTTCCTTAATAATTCCTTATGTCGACAAAATCCCCTTTCCGTACGGGTAGGCTTTATTTGTCTCCAAGTAGTAATCTCCAGTGGAACTGTAATAAATTGAACAATAATTTTATTTATTGTTTCGGCATTAACTTTGTGGTAAGACATGTTACAATAATTAAAGAAAACACTTCGTTTTTTACCACTTGAGTTTTATTATAGACTACATGTTTCAGAAGTTAAACTTCCATCATTCAGGTCTGTATAATAACAATAATAGGTCTGTATTATACAGACCTGAATGATGGAAGTTTAACTTCTGAAACATGTAGTCTATAATAAAACTCAAGTGGTAAAAAACGAAGTGTTTTCTTTAATTATTGAACATTAATTAGTTAAATTAAAAATAAGACTTGTTTTTTGCCACTTTCGGAAGCTACAAAGCTTGATGATACACTCCAATGATATTTATTTATAGCGAATAGAAAAAGCGAGTTTTTAGCAGATTTAATTTTAACATTGTAACTCTATAATAAACACATGGAGACTTTTGAAATGTAGATCCACCGAAGGATGTGAGAATATCCTGGAATGACATGATTAGTGACGTTGAAGTACTGCGTAAAGCAAATGCACACAGAGAATTGTTCACAACAATCAAGCTCCGTAAAACTTCGTATTTTGGTCACACAATAAGAGGTGAAAAGTATGCCATTCTACAACTGGTCATAAAAGGGATGATTGAGGGTCGCAGAGGCGATGGAAGAAGGCAGTTTTCCTGGCTTGGAACATTCCAGAATGGACCGGGATGAGAGGTGTGGAGGAGCTGTTTCTTGCTGCCCAGAATAGACAAGGTTTCTCTCAAGTGATCGTCAACGTCAGAGAGACCCAGCAAGACAGATGAAGAAGAAAAATACACACATATACACGCACGCACGCACGCACACGAACGCACACAAGATGGATAAGCAAAATGATTATTTTTAAAACTAGTTTTTTTTCTCTTTTTGCACACAAAGGATTGATTTAATATAATCAATTAATTTAATTGATTTATTAATTTACAACATTTTTAGTGTGTCCAGTACTACCAAATACAAACTAATGTTCAGAAAATCTAGATTATCTCCAATTACAGGAGTTATTTTCATATAATTTTTTTGACATCTCATCAAAGATGAAGAAGAATATGGAAGTCTGGGTATTAACGGGACTGATTTCATTTCAGCCCCGTAAATGCTCAGACTTCCATATTCTTCTTCATCTTTGATGAGATGTCAAAAAAATATGATTTATTAATTTCTAAAAAACATTTTGTATACCTTACCTAATATTAGCATTAATACCCATGAATACAAATGAACTTTTAATATTATTCTTGTTGAGTTGAAATTGCAAATAGGACGATGCTTTAACTGCAGGAAATGCTAAAGGATTTCTCAAGGATTCCGCCCAATATTCAAAAGCTCTTATATGACTGCAAACATCTGTACATACAAACATACATCGTATTAAAATTCAAAATGCTTTTAAGAATTATAAATAAAATTATCAACGAGAAATTTGTACATCTATTCTACTCAGATATATTACTTACAATAAAAAATAAGTGCGCGCTGTGTTAATTTAAAAATAACATTTTTTAAAAAATCAATTAAATGAATTGCTGAAAATACTAAGATTAACAGTATCGGTAGATACCATATTTAGATAAACTAAAAGCCCGTCAGAAGATTTTGGATAGAAATACAAAAGAAGACATTAAATCAGGGGTTCCCAAAGTGTGCGCCGCGGCGCCCTGGTGCGCCGTGGAAAGTTATCATTATCCGAAACCACTAATATTCTAGGGTACCGTAAAGTGGGTATACATTGCACCAAAATACTGCATTTTTTCAAAAAATTGTCTATTCAGATCAGGTTTTTTACTTTTTCTGAGGTTTCAACTATTGCAATGTAATAATACATATACCTGTAACATGTCTGATACGTTTTTAAATTTTTATCTATTTTGCCTGTATTTTTTTTTATATTTATATTTTGGTGCAAAGTATCCCGGGGTAAAGTACAACTTTGCACCATGATATTTTCTCTACACTTTTCGTACTAGAATCCAAATTTATGCAAAGTAAAGGCTATCCTACAAGTTTTGTTGCACCTTATGAAGGGTTTTGGCTCACAGTTCACTAAATGCAGATTATAATATTGTATAATTATGGAAAAATAAGACACTTGATAGAATTTTTTTTTTTAAATATTGAAAAATCTAACAAAAATGTTTTTTTTTTCAATACTGAAGGTTTAAAATTATATAAAATAAAAGGTGGACATTAAAACATATCGTACTATATTGATAATAGGAATTAAAATTAAATTAGGTCTAAATATGGTCAAGTTCCGGGACGGAAAAGAAACCTCTTTTGGATTGCATTTTCGGTTCTTTTATGGAACCCGCTACATCCTTCCAAGAATATTGAAGAAAGTCATCCTTCATCGGCCACTTCCACGATTTGAGGCTCTCCTGCATGGATTTAACAGCTCTGTCTTTCTTTATTTCCAAAATCTGTCCCGGAAATTTTTCTCCTTCATAATGAAATACGACATATTTACCCACCTTCTTTTTTACTGGTCCTAATGAAACGGAAGAACAAATACGATAACTGGTTTCAGTCATCGTTTTTGTTCTTCTCCCTCTTCCTCAAAGCTTCCGTGTGAACTATAATCAGTTAATGCTAGATATGCTGGAAGTTTCGATGCGGAAGGTGGGATTATTGATGTAGTTGGTTCAGGTAGCATTTGTGTCTCGTCAACGTTCATTTCGACATTTGGATTGTGAGCAATGCTCTTACCTGGTTCTATCGGTATCGTTTTCCTGCGTTTTACGACTGAATTCTTTGGTTTGAATCTGTTTTCTTCCAAAAACTGTTGAAAACTCTGGCGCACGTCATCGTCATACGCTTTTAATGGCAACCGATTAAGCAACTGACTAGTTTTAGCAACAGTCAAGGTTTTATGTCTTTGCAAAAATGATCTTATCCATTCAGAGCCTGGTACGTTGTTCTTTAATATTTGTACTCTTCTGCCGAATCTATCCAAATAGGCTATTAGAATGTAGCGAATGTTAAAAACACTCACTGGGAAACCGTACTCACTCATGTCTACTATGCAGTTTACGAAGGATTGCTCTTCGCCCTTGTCACATATCGGAGGTTTTCCCACAGGTTTTGTGTGCTGACCTTTGAGCTTATAGTTAATCGTCCTTCTGGGGATTTTCTTCAGCCTTTCTTTGACTGATTGTACCATTTCGAATGGCCTCCAAACACTGCTCCACTCTCTTCGGTATAAAATCGCAGTATCGTCTGGCATAAGGCCGCTGTTTGTGTGTTCTTGACATTTTTGAAAAAAATATACCATCAAGAATTAAGTAAGTACACAAAACCTATAGATATTTAGCAAACATGTCAAGTTGTATTAGCCGTTTTAAGACTTTTCATCAAATTAATTAACTATGGCCTTTTGTGGATACTTTGCACTTGGTGCAATGTTACCCCAAATGTGGTCAATACAAGTCAGTTCTTAAAAAAATATTATTTTTACAAAAACTTGACAATGTAACTAAAAAATACAGCATTTCAGAAAAGCAGGGCCTATCTACCTACGATTTAGAGACCACTCGCTTGTTGTAACTAGTTTCAGTATACTGATTTCACTGGATTTTTTCGGATACAATTTTCAGACAGAAAACTTTCTTTACGTTCGGACAGGAAAAACGCATTGAAGCAATAGCGACCGACTGTTACTTCTTTAAACTAAAAAGTAGATTGAAGTGCCATCTATCAGAAACAATAGAAAGTAGAATGAAAAATGACATGTATCAGAGATGACCAGCTCTACAATTTCTTTACAGAAGGTGGTGCAAAGTATCACCCATGGTGCAAAGTATACCCACTTTACGGTACCTATAAAGCAACAATTTCTTTTTTGAGAGCTAGCATCTTTCTACCCAACTACTATTATTGTAGGTACCTATTTCTTTCGACTATAATATATGTATGTATTTACATATATAGTCACATTATCTATTCCAAATAGCTTACTAAAGTAGCGCGCCGTGACAAAATACTAAACTTGTAAGTGTGCCGCGGGCTGAAAAAGATTGGGAACCCCAGCTTTAAATGATAATATTTTTTATATTATTGGGGTCTCATCTTGAGTTAAACCATGACTTTAAGTTTCCTAGGGCTTATGACCTGACATTTGGCTAGCTTAAGTTATACACTTTGTACACTTGTGAAACGTTCACCATTCTGCCCATGATTGAACATCCATATTGCATCAATTTTTTAAATGTCAAGATATACGCTTTTGTTGGATTCCTTTCGTATGTTAGTTGTAATGGATTCGTACTCAGATTTCCACCTTCTTTTATATAATATAAAACGATAGATGCTTCGTATCTTAGACTCTTTGTTTTATGGGCGTGCGTTAATTTTTTTAATTCAAACACTTATCCGCACCCCAATGGTGCATAGGGCACTGCATCATATAAACGCAGTATTATCTTGATCGTTAACAGATGAAGGAAAGGAGATCAGCCCTCCGCTTCAGGCACTAGGCCAGGGTAATATTAAATAAATATTAGAGGGGAAAAATCACTTTTATTTATTTGATCCCCCTGGGAATCGAACCCGGGACCTCCAGAACTGTAGCCGAGCGTGCTGACTATTACTCAGGGATGCATTTTTATAAGACAATTAACTAGGTTCCTACTAAAGATAAAGTAAATAAACTAACGTTCGATTGTTAAAAAAAGGGAAAACTGAGGACATCCGCGTTGAACAGCACTCCCTCCGTTCGGCCAAAAGTCAACGGTTCCAGTATGTTTCGGAGTTCCATATGTTCCACCAGAAGTGTGGATGATGTCTACGAAATCCGCATCAGATGCTGTAATATGGTCGCCTCCAAAAATGGTATAAAACGTTGGGTAAGCTGGATCCAGACCAGTTATTCTGTCAGATAAATTATTAATTTATTAGTGATTTTTTTTATTTAATCTTACTATGTTGAAAACACTGAGAAAAAGATAGTATAATGGGTCATTGTCATTAGGGACAATGTCTAATTTATCAGCCCACACAAAAAGGAATCATTATATTCATATGTATGTATAAAGGAATCTCCACAATAAATAACTTGATTATTTTTACTAACTAACTAACTAACCATCACGCCGTTTTGATTATTTTTTATTGACTCAATTTCTTATATTTTTTAATTATTTTAAGATTTTTACCTGACGCGTCATGACGGTTTGTATAAACTTTATAAAATTAAATAACTTAGTTTTAACTTAATAATTTAATTAATTATTTATTTAATCATTTAATTTTTTTAATAGTTTAACAAGTATCTGCGGAAAACATTCAAGAAACGGTTTGAATAAGCGAAATGAAAATTCATCACATGAAAAATAATAAAAGTAAGATACCTTTTCAGTTTTATATTGTTGGTTTGCAGATTTCTTCCTGTAAATCCAGCTATTTGTGCACCCAGGGAAAAGCCAACTAGATGTATTCCAGGCTGAGATAAACCTGCATCGATTAATTTCTTGATTTGTGTTGCGAATATTGCCGCAATCTACCATAATATTAATAAATATTAGTCTTTAAATTGCAGTAGAGTCTCGATTATTCGATCTAAACTGGGAGTGGAAAGGTCGGATAAGTGAAAAGGTCGAATAAGTGAAAAGGTCGGATAACACGGAAACGGAAAAAACGACATTGAAAATGTGTTCATTTTATTTGCACATGGAAAACTTTTTAAACATGTACATGCAAATGAACTAAAACATCAAAATGCACTTATGGCAAAGTAATAAAACATGTTTTACAGTAGTAGTGGGCGCGCGAGATAACTTTATCTATAACCATATTGCGAATGTGGACAAGATATAGGGGATGCAAACCATACGTTCTTTCAGTGTCCACTCACAACAGAGAAAGAGAACTTTCTAAATAGCTTGACACAGGAAGAAATCCAACTCCCCACCCAAGTATCCACCCATCTTTCTGAACCTAATTCTAGGATTGCGGTCATAATTTCTAAAATGATAAAGCTAAACACATTTAAACCATGAAAGTTTGTATCAATTGTTATTATTATTTTCTATTATTTTTTGTTAGTAAATAAAAATAAAGCTTGACACTCGCAGAAACATCCTTTCACTGGGTGACTGCCAAATAAATAATTTTTAAAAAATGTATATATATATATATATATATATATATATATATATATATATATATATATATATATATATATATATATATATATATATATATATATATGTGTGTGTGTGTGTGTGTATACATATACATGTTTATATAATGCGTGCAGTCGGGTAAGGGAAAGGGGTATTTCCCCGGTAGGTCGGATAACCGAGACTCTATACTGTACAACAATCATTTCACTGTCAGGTTTATTGAATTGCCATCTCACCTTTTTAGTGTTAGGAGTAGCTTTTTGGAAATAATCTTCAAATGCCAAGTTGGACCAATCTACCAGTACAAAATTAGTGGAAGATTTTGTATCTAAATATGCCCTGATAACTACTAGGTTTGCTTCATCCGTAACATTAGTTAAATAACCGTGAATGTAAAAAACTGTTGGATTATTTTTATTGAAATTTTTCTGCAAAAGCATATTTACAGCGTTCCCAATCTTTATGTCTACATACTCATTAATTGTCCTCCTGAAAATGTAATTGAATATATTTCAAAAAATTCTAATATTATTATGGTATTAATTATAGTAGTAATATCAGACACAGCGTTATTTACTCCAAATGCTAAAGCGTTTATCTTTCACGATATTCGTTTTACTAAGTGCAATAACTTAAATGAATTTCTTAATTTTGTTATTTAAGTTCTCTAAAACATTAAGGCACCGGTTCCCTAGAACCGGTGCGCACGGGATGAATCCCACCACTGTATATATAAATATATATATATATATATATATATATATATATATATATATATATATATATATATATATATATATATATATATATATATATATATATATATATATATATATTTTTTTTTATATATTCATATATATACAGTGGTGGGATTCATCCCGTGCGCACCGGTTCTATATATACCATCTATCATTTTTCTGTAAAATTTCAAAACATCACTCAAATCTATACTTGTTTTCACCTTATATATTATAAAGTTAGCATCAAGTATCATAAAAAGAATCATGCCTTAAGTTGATGACTCGATTTAAATAAGTTTTTTATTACCATTTTTTGTCACAATCTTTGAATATAATCATGATAAAAAATGTACTAAGCACACAAAAAAGGAAAATATTGTAGTTTAAAAATAAAATATCTGATCAATACGTAATATGCGGAAATAATACATTCACATGTAATCAAAGAGAAAAAAGTGCACTTTGTAATATGTACTAATAATTTTGCGTCAGATACTAAGAATACAATGAAGTATCTCAATATTTAGAACCAAAAAACATACTCGTAAGGCTATATAATATTAGCCATAGGGCGTTTCGCTCACTCCTTTCAAGAACGTCATAATCAAAAAACTTGATTTTTCAGGAGATCGTTTTTAAATATAATAAGTTTAAAAATATAATACAATGTATTAAAAATAAATATCAAGCCACTTATTGAACTTTTTACTGTGCAACAGATCTTTTAATGTAAAACTTGAAGGTTTTGTCTCCATTTGAAAAATATTTAGAATATTTAAAAAAATTATTAAACAATACCTTTTCTTCAAAATGCAAAAACAACACTTTCTGCCCTGTAGCGGGTAAATATCAAGTTAAAAATATGCCTCTTTTGCTGGGATAAAGTACATTTTCTGGGCATTCCGAAAACGTACACAACTGAAAATTGTCGATTTTTGATTTATGACGTTCTTGAAAAGAGTGAGCAGTTTGTCCACTACACGGAGTTACACGGAATTTTACCGTCTGGCAGTTCGGTTTTGAAAAATGAAAGCGACTACGACAGCGTAATCGAATTTACGCGCAACGTGTTCACGCACCGATCAAGAGCTCCGATCCGAAGAAAGATGGACAAAAGTAGGTACAAGCCAATCCAAGCCAATAATCGTTTTAAAACGATGATTGGCTTTTGCTTTTATCCATCTTTCTTCGGATCGGTGCTCTTAATCGGTGCATAAAACGTTGCGCGTAAATTCGATCACGTTAAACTGTCGTAGTCGTTTTCATTTTTCAAAACCGGACTGCCGAAATCAGAGTGAAATCAGAGAGAAAACAGAGTGAACGCTGTTGAAATGCGCTCCCTCAGACGAATGTGTGAAAAATCATTGTATGACAGAATTAAAAACGATGAAATAAGAAAGGAAGGCTGAACAAGGGATAATTGAAAAGATTAGGAAGAGTTCTTTAAGGTGGTATGGTTATGTGTAGCGAATGGATAACGAGAGAATAACTAAGAAAATATATATGGCGAATGTGAGCGGTAGAACAGAACGAGGGCGGCCGAAAAAGACTTGGCACGATCAGATCAATCAAAACCTCAAATCTGGTGGTGTCAAAAATCTGCGTAATCAAAGGGCATAGATGAAGGAGGCGAGGAGTGTGTCAGGACATAAGAGTGCGGCGTTCCATCCTCTCTGCCTACCCCGGCGGAGAAACGGCGTGATGGTAGTAGTAGTAGAAGTTGACTAATTTGTATACTAAATAATTAATTGAATCAACTTAACATAGCATATTACATTTGCATTCTCTCTTTGATTTTTTTATATATTTTTTTTATCTCTTAATATTTTTAATAGTTATTATAACATAAATGTGGAATTGTTTAATTGGCTTTATTTTTATTAATGTAACTATTTTTATTAATGTGATGTTATGTTTATTATTGTTAATGTAATTTTTTATATACTTTTTTAAATGTAAAGCTGTACAATTCTCGAACAAAAAAAATAAAAATAAAATTAAAAAATAATAATGATTTAACAAAAAATCATTTTCATATCAAGTAATCAAAATACTTGAAAGTTATTAGGTCAAGAGTCGTAATAATATGCGGCTATGTATGAGAACATACCTGAATAATTTTTTTTTTAGATGGGAATTGCATTTAATATTTACCTTGCTTATTATGTACAAGGTTTTTAGATCATTTTTGTTTCTTCTAGCTAATTCAATAAGTTTTATTTGAATCAGTGTTGGGAACAGGAGGAATAATCTTGTGTGGGCCAATCAGGAACTTGTCAGCATTTGCTCATTGTTGGGAGGAAACCACGTAAAACTCCTCAGGGGAAGGCGGACTGTTGACTGTCATCAGCAGACTTTCCGTTCCGCTAAAGGAGGCTTCGGCATTTTGTGTCCTAGCTTGGTTTATCTTACCAATGTCCTTCACTATCTTTATCATGTATTATACCACCTCTCGTGACAGTTCCTTATGACATACCTGAATGTTTAAGAGGTGAAGATTGATAGCGTTCTATTATTTCTGCCTACCTCTGCGGTGAAGCGCCGTGGTGGTTATTTAATATTTTTTTCATTAATTGATTCGGCAGTCACTTGGTACTCACGTGGTAAAATCTATACATTTTTAATTTAAGTTTTACTAAGTAAATACCAATATTTCTTAAAATCTGTTGTGACACGTGTTTCAATAATTAATTTTGTTTAAACAATAATATCACTGCGGCCATATGGCAATATTTAGAAGACGGATTTTATAAAACTTGGATAAAAGATTTGAATCATATTTCAAAGATTTTTACTTTACTTATATGTAAAAGTGTCACTTTACTTTACTTATATGTAAAAAAAATTAATGATCAATTACATACAGAACGCTACTTTAATGTAAATACTTATCAATATTAATAAAATATTTCGTAAAATAAATCAATGATCAAATGTCAACCTTGAACATCAAATAAATTTATACTAGAAAGCTATTATTTATCAATTTTCACCAAAAAATACCTGTATTACTGACGTTGAACTTGAAAAAACGAAAAGTAAGGAAATATTTTAACATAGCAACAAGTATGTAGACTAAAACTTTTATGATTTACTGTGACACGTGTTTAGATACATCGAAAATGGATAAATTTTACCACAAAGTGACTGCCGAATCAAAAATGAATTTAAAATAAAAACTTATTTTTTTCTTATGTAAGGTAAGTTAAAGAGCAAAGTATTTTATGTTGAATATATTTTTATTGTAGGTCTTAAAATATGTTTATTTTTAAAAATATTTGATTTTAATTAAAAATAACATTTTTTGTATTTTTTAAATTATTTATGGTTAACAACGCCCTGAACCCTATCAAAAAAGTTCAGAGAACAATAATTAAAGTCATTTAAAAATGAAAAAACCTATTTAACTAATTTATTTTTTTAATATTCCAAGTCCCAAAAGTGAAAACCATTTTTTATGCAATCTCCAACTATTTAAGGGCGAAAAATACTTGAATCGAAAGAGAACTTTATCTTCGAGATACCAAAATTACTTTACAATAACAAACAATTCCAACAGATCTTTAAATATTTGGGAGCCAAGTACCTACTTTAATAATAACCTTTCTACAGATGTAAAAGAATTTAAAACATTAATATGATAAAAAATATCTTAAATACATGTTTATCTAAGAAATAACAATAAACAAAATAAAACTAATTATTTTTTGACATCTCATCAAAGATGAAGAAGAATATGGAAGTCTGGGCATTTACGGGGCTGACGACCGTCATAGGCTGGTTTAAGTGATCACTTTACACACGTGTAACATTCACCAATTCTACCCATTATTGACAACCACACTACTAAAAAATAATTTTAAAAATAATTATGATAAAAATAAATTATACCATCCACAAACATAAACAATAAATAATACTTTTTTTTTACAAAAAAGTTAATAATATTAGTATATAACCACTCACCGACGGGTGGTTACATGCTAATATTATTAACATTTTGTCAAAAAATAAATAAGTAAAAATTACTGACCACAAAGTAAATGCTTTAAATATGAACAATATTGAGAATATAATAAATAATAAGTGTAAGACCCACTTCATGCACAAGGGCTTAGTCTCTTTATTTGGTGAAAACAACTATATAAATTTTAAGATTGTAAAATAGAAATGTATATAAAATTAATTAAATTATATTTAAAAACTTGTGCACTATATTAAATAAATAAATATAATTAAAAATACATAATAATTTTCTTTGAAATTCGATTTTTTATTTTGTGTAACTAATATTCTGTGTTTCAAAGTTTTAAATTCTCCATTTCTATTTTTCCTTCAACCAACTTATAATCAATCTGATGAATTGCAAAAAAAAATTGGTGCATTACTATTATTTTATACCCAAAACTCCCATTCCAAATGGGGAAGCTGTATTTGTGTTCAAGTAAAAATCTCCGACGGCGCTGAAATAAATAAATAAATATTTTTAATTATTATTTAAATAATTTAATGTTATATCATAAATTTGATAACTCTCTCCCCCCCCCCCATTACATCATACCCGATAGATCCTTTGGGAATGACTCATCCGAAACTCTATAAATAAGACCATTAGAGTCACAGCAGAGTGAATATAGTCCCCAATGTTCATCCAGCTGACAAGATCATTAAAACCTCTCATGACTTGCTGCTTCTTACCCTTATTCTTTTATGTATATATATATTTTATATATATATATATATATATATATATATATATATATATATATATATATATATATATATATATATATATATATATATATATATATATATATATATATATATATATATGTATATATATATATATATATATATATATATATATATATATATATATATATATATATATATATATATATATATATATATATATTTATATTTATATGTATACGTATATATTTAAATTTGTTGTTATTTGCTTTAATATTTTCTATATAATGTAAACACCATATGAACCATACAGAACTGCACGCTTCATTTCAAGGTTTGGAATAAATATGTAAATATTATTATTTAATGAGTGAAAATACATTATTTTTTCTTGAATGTTTTTCGCACCTTTTTTTCTTTTTACAAAAGAAAACAACTTTGTTTTTAACCATTTTTAATTGGTATATTTTTTCTCCAACCGGATTCGACAAGAAACTTGTCATCATCAGGGTTAAACATGATGGCAAGGTTCTTGTCGAAACCGGTTGGAGAAAAAATGTATTAATAAAAAAGGGGTTAAAAACATAGTTCTTTTATTTTATAAAGAAAATACATTACCTTACCCAAAATTGTATTGCATATGGAAGTTGCCGATTTAACTACGCAGTATTAATGATTTAAGTATAAAAATAGAACACTCGTATAAGACAACTTTAGAGTTTAATTTAAAACACGTTTGGAATCCCTCCCCTGTGGTCTAATGTACTTTGTTTTTCTCGTTTCTTTTTAAGTTTTTATGTAACATAATTTTTTCTAATATTACAACTAATTGTAAGATATAAATAATCATTTAATTATTAATATTCATAAATGACTATTGAAGAAAGAAAAAACAAAATAAAAATAGAAAAAAATTACACAACGCTGAAAGGATCCCTAACATAGGGCGTTTGTGCACTACACGGAATTAAACCGTCCGGCACTTCGGTTAGCATATAAAACGGATGATTGGCTTGTGCTTTTTGTTTTTTTCTTCGGATCGGTGTGCTTGATCGGTGCGTGATCACGGTGCGCGTAAATTCTATCACGCTAAACTGTCGTAGTCGCTTTTATTTTTCAAAACTGGACTGCCGGACGGTAAAATTCCGTGTAGTACACAAGGTGCCATACTGTCCAAATTATATCTGATACTTTTGTAAATCATGACGTCAGATCCGACGGATCTGGTATTTCACGCTAGAGTACCGAAAGTCGATTTATCGGGTTTTGGTAGCATCGCGTTAAAAG
Source organism: Brachycentrus maculatus (assembly GCF_059751285.1). Lineage (NCBI taxonomy): Eukaryota > Metazoa > Arthropoda > Insecta > Trichoptera > Brachycentridae > Brachycentrus > Brachycentrus maculatus. The sequence continues at coordinate 2,793,060 of NW_028280793.1, forward strand.
TTACATAGAACGGGTTATTATTTTAATGAACCAAAAAGTTTAATGTTGTTAAACGAATTTTACCTGATGTCAGCATTTATCCCCATGTATGCAATAGTTTTGGTTGCCATGCCTAGTTGGAAATGTGTGTAGCACTTTCCTTGAACAGCTGGAAATATTGTCGGAGTTCTCAAAGATTCTGACCAATATTGGTAAGATCTGTAATGGCTGCAACGATCTATAAACACAAACATACACATTTCATAACAATAAATACAGTCATCGAAATATATCGAAACATACTACTGTATTAAAAGCTGTCCTACAGCATTCCCAGATCTGATACAGAAGCATCTAGGCTTCCTGATGGACCTTCTATTGCATTTTTTTTATGAACGTTCTATCAAGGGTTTCCTTGAAAGACGATACGTGGAAGTCTGTCATCTGACATTCTGCTTATATGCTCATTCCAGTATCGCCTTCGTTGTCGTCCCCACCTCACGATATCTTCCATCTTACACATGCTCCGGATATCGGTGTTTCTTACGCGGTCTCGCAACGTGTTTCCGGTTATAGATCGGAAAGTTTTCATCTCAGAGATTCGAAGTCAAGATTTTGTTCTAGAAGTATCTGCTCTTGCCTCAATTCCATAAGTGGAGAATTGTCTGAAGCAACTGATAAATATATTTTTTAAATGGTTAAACTAACGTTCAGGTGTGAAGGGCTTATAGGGACAAGGACACCCGGGCTGCACAGCTCGTCCTCCGTTCGGATAAAAGTCAGCCGTTCCAGTGTGTTTCGGAGTCCCAAACAATGTGCCATCAGTGTGGATGATATCAACGAACTCAGCATCAGAAGATGAAATATGATTCCCGTCATCAATCAATGGGTAGAATGCTGGATATGCTGGATCCAAGCCAGTTATTCTGAAAAGATAATTAGAATGTAAAAACTTGTATAATATTTTCTTAATGTTTTTTGGAGATACTTTGTGGCACATTTTATAAACTTTATAAAATAAAATAACTACACATGTTTTTCACCACTTTTTTAATGGTTAGTTTTTTCTCCAATCGGTTTCGACAATTCAACAAGAACCTTGCCATCAACAGGGTTAAACATGTAGACCAGAAAATGAAAACTCGAAAACAGGGACTTCTTTTTTTTATTCTTTTAAGCAGTCACCCAGTCAAAGGATGTTTCTGCCACTGCATTATAATTTCTTATTTTAATTTACAAATAAAATATTCAAAACGTATATTTTATAACATTTTTTCAAACAAATCAAATGCATTTAGCTGCATCATTTTGGAGGACTTTGAAGTTATCCAGTTGTAGCACATTTTCACGATATATTTTACTAAATTTACGTTGCTACGCAGACCAATATGTGAATATCCTGCTATGACCTGACTGACGATAAGTTATATTTTCAGTTTGTACGCTGATGTACAAAATATATGATAAAGCTAAGAAAAATAGCCGTTAGTGATATTAACGGCTAATTTGAAAATTAAATAATACTTAACGAATATATGTTTTCATTTTTAAATCAAACACAGATTTTTTGAGTTTACTAAGATTAAATTTACATTTTTTTGAAAATTCCATAACTAGGCGAAACAAATGTCACAATATTAATTTATGTGTTTTTTTTTTAATAAAATACAACTCAGTAGAATAAAAAAAATCTGTGTTTGATTAAAAAATTAATACATAAATCAAAATGGAGTTCTAAAAATTAAACGTCAAATAAATAAATAAACTTAACGATTATTTATCCGCGTGTAAACATAAATAGTTACATAATAAGCGTTAAAAAAAGGATTATTTATTTTAAAGATTTACCTTTGTAGTTTCATCCCAGAAGTTTGTAGATTTTTTCCAACAAACCCAGCTATATGCGCTCCGAGAGAAAAACCAACCAGATGGATTCTAGGGAGGGCCAAACCACCATCAACCAACATTTTCAATTGGGGAGTAAACGCAGCTGCAACCTGTTTGTACAGCAATGATTATCCACATATTTCACTTTGTTGTTTATTTATTGGAAAACCAAAAAAATATTTTTTTTTAAATAACAAAATAAAATTCTAATCACAGGTTTTCATTTAAAAGTAATCTATAAAAACTGTCATGTATGACTATGTGACTATATAATATTTTAACTTTTATTTCTTAATCAAATAGTTGAATATACATCAACAATATTTCTCTTAAACGTTTTTAAATAAATATGATTGATGTCTATTTGTGGAGGTCCTCACCAAAAAGTTACATTTTTCAATATTGCACAAAAAAACATTTAAATGCAAATCTGTTCTGTTTACTGTATTCTATCAAAATCTTAATTAAAGTTGCGACCAAACGTGACCAATCCTGTGTTAAACCTATATGAAATCATTAAATTTCACCAAAACGTAACAATTTTATAAGCTAGAATTCCTTATTACTTAAAATTATTTATAATGGAAATGTAACGTTTTGGTGAGGACCTCCATATTTGATTAAGCATTTCATTGCACGTATCGCAGGCTCTATTTTAAAATTAATTTTGGTAGGATTTGGTACGCATTTTGGGGAATTTGAATGAAGTTTTGTTTCTGATCTATGCTACCGGAACTCAAAAATTAATAAATGACAAAAGCTCTCTGCAATCTACAAAATCATTTAAGATTTTATAACGAAAAATAAGTTCAGCAGTGTTCCTACGGGTTTGAAGTGTTACGATCTTGGGTAAAATCATATTTGGAACCATCCGTACAATATATTAATTTTATATTATCCGTACAATATATTAATTACTCGTACAATATATTAAATTTGATTGTATTGATTCCATTCGGTTATTGATTTTTTGTATTGAGGGGCTTCAAACGAGAGACCCAAATTCTAATTGACGTCGAACATATTATGTAAAATACAAAGTTCTATACTCTACAAAAGTTATAGTACGCAACGATGAAATTCACGTCTTATTCTGAATATTCAGTTAGAAACTCTAATGTGTAAAGGCAACTAGCCGTAACTCAAGTTGCGGCTGTTTGGCTTAACATGGCTTAAAGCATTCTTATAACTGGCCTCTATCATATATAATCACAGATTTTTCTAACACAATTAATTAATCACAGATTAATTTGATACATGTGTTGGCAAAAAGCATCATTTTAAGTTAACTTTGAACTCGTTTACCTCAAAACTACTGTTTTTAAGTTGCGACTATTTGCCTTTGCACATTAGAACTGCGATGCTGCGATGAATTAAGACACAGTAAAAAAGCGTAGGAAGCACTAAAGGTACAAGGAAGATTGTGGCCAACGATCTTGACGTCTTATGACGAACATTAAAAGGCAACAAAAAAATCTTAGTTTTGAATCAGATCATTAGAAATATATTCATCTTATTCTTCTAACCCTTAACAATTGTTTCGCCTTGTTATGGCATTTTCAACTATTTAAACTAATGTTTAACTAATTATTGTGAAAAAGGCGAAACAATATTCACAAATTTTATTTTAATGCGTATTTTTTTAAATAATAAAATACAGTTAAGTTGGCTCTAAAAAATAATGTTTGATTTAAACATTTAATATAAAAATGAAGGTAAGGTGATCACTCCTGCGTTTCAGGTACCAGTCTAGGGTAATATTGTGGAATTGTTTAATTGGCTTTTTTTTTAACGTAACTATTTTTGTTAATGTAATGTAATGTTTATTATTGTTAATGTAAATTTTGTTTATTTTATCATTTTTTATACGTAAAGCTGTACAATTCCCGAACAAATAAAATAATACATATAGATACGGGTATGAATAAAGTTAATTTAAAAGGTTAAAAAAATCATATATATATATATATATATATATATATATATATATATATATATATATATATATATATATATATATATATATATATATATATATATATATATATATATATATATATATATATATATATATATATATATATATATATATATATATATATATATATATATATATATATATATATATATATAATATTGTACTGAAATATCATTCATATGTACTTCAACCCCCCCCTGGGAATCGAACCGGGGCTTCCTAGTATGAAATGAAATATTTAATACGTATAATCATCTTCTCACCTTTACAGTATTAGGGGCAGGCCCTGTAAAATAAAATCCAAACGCCATATTGGACCAATCTACTAGAACAACATTAGTAAATGGTTGAGTTTCTTTATATGCTGACACAACCATCGTAACGGATTCTTCATCAGCGGTCTCTTTGAATCCATGAAAGTAAAAAACTGTCGGATTAGCAGTCACGAAATTTGTTTCCGTCAATAAATCAGCAGCATTTCCAAGTTTAATATCAACAAATTCATTCACAGTCGCCCTGAAAATGAAAACAAAGTTTACCAAAATATCACCCCCTAGACAATGTTGGATTTTGAATTAGAAGTCAACAGTAAATAGATATTTTTATTTCTTTATTTTTTGTGGGAATATTATGTTATAAATCAAAATAATAAAACGTATGTAGAAAGAACTCTACCGATGACACATAAGGTGGCTTGATGCATCACTGCAAAAAAATGTCAATCATGTTTATGAATTTTAAAATGAATGTATATATATATATATATATATATATATATATATATATATATATATATATATATATATATATATATATATATATATATATATATATATGTATATATATATATATATATATATATATATATATATATATATATATAAATATACATATATATATATATATATATATATGTTTATATATATATATATATATATATATATATATATATATATATATATATATATATATAATATATATGTGTATATATATTTTTTCATTTTTAGCTTAGCTTGGGACCCTAGAAGTGTCCCCTCAAAAACCACCCCTACCCCAAATATGTCCCTTTCTGTGAATTTTTAGAATATCCATAAAAACGGTTGGAGTGTAAAAAAATATCCAAAGAAAAATATGATCATATTTAAATCGTTTAAAAAATAGTGCTTATTCACTATGGTAAAATGTTCACATACTTCTCAAACAAAATATTTTGTACTCAATTTACTGAAAAGCTACAAAACCTGTGAATTCTAGATTATTTTGTTACAGCTTCTTTATTTTTCCATAAGTCAGAGCATAGGATTTTTTGTTAATTTTGAGAAATAAAAGTAGCTTTATTTTAGTAGGTACCTATACAATTTCCGTAGTGTAATGGTCAGCACGCTCGGCTTCTGGAGGTCCCGGGTTCGATTCCCAAGGGGGGTAAAATAAATATAAGTTATTTTTTTCACTGTCATATTAATTCAATATTACCCTGGACTGGTACCTGAAGCGGAGGGCTGATCACCTTTCCTTCATGTGTAAACGATCAAGATAACACTGCGTTTATATGACGCAGTGCCCTATGCACCATTGGGGTGCGGATAAGGGTTTTATTATTTATATATACATTTTTATAATAATAAAAATAATAAAACGCGTGTTGTGATGGTTTAGATATTAGAGAAAAAGTGACAAAAGAACGGTAAAACGCATGTGTCATGCGAATTTAGTAGGCTATACTAGAAGTGGAAGACCGAGGAAAACTTGGTATTATCAAGTACTTAAAATACTTGGGACTTGTCGGGACTGCGATTATATTGTCGCAAGAAATAAGTTTCCGTATTTGTTTCCACACATGATAATTTTTTAGGTATACTCTGTACCCCTGTGTAAAAGCAGGATAATGACCTATTTGTTAAAAACATATTACATACCCATTATAAAACCTGAGGTATATATCTTCAACCGTATTATTTCGGATTGTATCTGAAAAAAAAATATTATATAAAATTAAAATAGGTAGTTTGTTATGTATATTAATAATAATAATAATAATAAAACCTTTAGCCGCACCCCAATGGTGCATAGGGCACTGCTTCATATAAACGCAGTGTTATCTCAATCGTTTACACATGAAGGAAAGGTGATCAGCCCTCCGCTTCAGGTACCAGTCCAGGGTAATATTGAATAAATATTACAGTGTAAAAATCACTTATATTTATTTGACCCCCCCTAGGAATCGAACCCGGGACCTCCAGAACGGTAGCCAAGCGTGCTGACCATTACACTACGGAGGCGACAAATTGATAATTGACATTATATATATATATATATATATATATATATATATATATATATATATATATATATATGTATATATATATATATATATATATATATATATATATATATATATATATATATATATATTTATATATATATATATATATATATATATATATATATATATATATATATATATATATATATATATATATATATATATATATATATATATATATATAGTATATATATATATATATATTTTTTTTAAACCTTAATCGCACTCCAATGGTGCATAAGGCACTGCATCATAAACACGGTATTATCTTGATATTTAACACATCGAGGAAAGGGGATCAGCCTTTCGTTTCTGGTACCAGTCCAGGGTAATATTGAATAAATATTATAGTTAAAAATCAATAATATTTATTTGACTCCCCCTGGGAATCGAACCTGGGACTTCCAGAACGGTAGCCAAGGCGGACAAAATACTTATTATACTAGATTTATATTGCTTAGATTATCAGTCTCCATTAATAAGTAAATAAATCAATGTACCAATTTGCAATACTGCGTCAATATCTTCATATTCTTTAAATAACTTTGCATCAGTGTATACCATAAAAAAACTAAAAATCACAGCAACTGATAATGACGTCATGTTTTAACTTGCTAAAATGAATCGTCTTAACTTACTGACATGACTCTTTTAACAATCTCGTTATATATACTCATTTGTTTGTAAAAAAAAGTACAAAATTCTCAAATGCTGAATTTAAAGCTGAACATCGCTAAGCGCATAATTTATTCGTTAAAATATGAATATAATTAAATTTAAAAGTTTATTTTATTTTACGTATATATGTATATACATATTTAGCTATATGTTTAAATACACAGAAAATTTCATCAAAATATTTAAAATGGTTTCGAAGAGATGAATATTTAAAAACGAAAATAATGTTAACAAAATATTTTAAAACGTCCGCTGCTGCCGCCAATCAGCGCTCGAATCAAATGCATAGACTATAAAATGTTAATCATGTGTTCAAAATAAATGTGTGTTCAAAATGTTGAATTTGACTTGTCTATGAAAATTTTTACCTCAAGAGACAAATTCCCGGTGGCTTGTAGGGCGATTCCAAGTGCTTTACATACTGCTGTTTTTTTTAATACAATTCCACTTCCATTTATATTTTTATAGCAGTAATATCTTTCATCTTTCATCCTGAACCTTACTTACCTTGTCCTGCACTCGCCTCATCTGTATCCCATCAAATAATTTTTACTCCTCCTAGATCCAGGACTAAATAATATTTCATTCATATAACTTATAATCAATTCAAAACCATGTCCATCCGACGCGGTGCCTATGCACCATTCAGATGTGACTTAAAGAAAAAAAGTAATGATTTTATCAGTCAAGCCGAAAACTTTTAAACAAATGATCATAATTTAACCAGTTTTTTTATTTAACTAAAAATATATATTCTATTATCAACGTTTTCTTTAGAGTTCGAACTGATATTATTTTCTTTCATTTGTTATATTCTACATAACCTGTCAATTCACCAATTGTGAATATTCATATGAAAAAAATAACCTTCATAACTTATTCAATAACTTCATAAGGGTTTACCTAAATCATTGAAACTACCGAAATTTCATCATAGTATCTTGTAAGTATTGTATATATCATATGAAAAGGTTAAAAACCCGGAAGATTCTTAAAGTTTACAATGTTTGTAAAACAAATATACATATATACCTACATATTGTGGTCTGTCTTGTCATAAATATTTACGTAAAATATTTTTTTTAATCAATTATTTATGTTTATCCATGGTATGAATTGAATGGTAATATAATATACATATTAATATCCAATTAATATATTCTATTAAATTCATTTCCAACTTTGGACACGTTGCGCGTGGCAACGAGGATAGCTTGGAACGACTAGTTGTGATCGGTAGCCTGGAGGGAAAGAGAGGGAGAGGAAGATCCCCCACACGATGGACCGATCAAATTAAGGCAGCAGCAGGCACCTCAGTGGTTGGAGCGCTACGTGCAACGCAGTCAAGGGATAACGGGAGAAGAGCCATTGCTTCTGCAAGGGTCACAACCCTCAGCAATGAGGAATAAGACGGAGAAGAAGAATTTAATTCATAATCATATATTATATGGCGATAACTTGGGTGGCCTATAAGCAGTGTATGGAAGATCGGGTTAAACGTTGGCATGGCTGAATTGCACTTGACGGAGCCTTCTTTAAAAGGACAAAATAAATTTTGATAAATACAACAATACAAAAACAAATTATGTGTTTTTTTTTAACAATTTCTGTGAACTTTTTGTACTTAATGAATAAATGTATATGCATATACATATTTGATATATTATTGAACTCTTATATATTTTTGTAAAGCGGATTTATGTCTGAAGGTCTTATTTTTACATAAACCTAAGATCTGCTTTCTTGTACATATAATGACAAAAAACATATTGAATATTTAAGCACATTACAAAGTACGGTCGTGGAGGAAACCAGATTTTGATAAATTTAAAACCCAACTAAGTAAAAAAAAAAACAAATTACCATGCAGCTTCTCATCAAAAGGCTGCCTGTCAATTGATAGATGGGTTTGTAGTATCTAGAGGGATTATTATGAGTTTATTAAAAGGGATCCTTGTAACAGTGTATATACGAGTTTACAAAACAGCAAAATGGATCAACTGCAATCAGTGTTAAACGCTGCAGCGAGACTAATTTTTATAGTTTTTAAATTCACTTATATCACCCCACTAGTAACGCTCCGCTAGTAACCAGCTCCACTAGTAACGCTTTCCTAAAAGGGTAGAGTATAAACTCTACTTAGTCATATAAATCAATACAGAATATGGGTTTCTAAAAGACCTGTGCATTTCAGATGAATTTGTTGATAGACATCTCACGCTTCTATTGGCTTCAACTGCTATTGGTAAAATGATCTTACCAGCTCGCAACCAGCGCACTAAATTCGGTGAGCGTTTCTTTGCTGTTGCGGACCGGTAGTATGGAATAATCTTCCACCAGTAGTTAGAAAAAGTGAGAGAGATGATTTTTGGAAAATAACCAGAAACTCGTTTGTTTGCTAAATCATTTCTACAATTTCTTTTTCCCTAATTAAATCCCAGTGATGCGCCCTGCAGGTAAAATTTTACAAAAATGGCATTACGTAAATTATCCAGAATGATTATTTTTATTACAATGTGCAAGATCTGTATTTGGTGATAAGTCGAGGCCCTAGTAACTTTACAAGGCAAATAGGGGAACTCAGTACATATTTGTGATGACTGCCTAGAAGCTAATTATTTAAATTTATTTTGATAAGATTTTGCTGAAACTACTTATTTAAAAAAAAAAACAGATCTAAGTGGCTTATTCTTTTAATTTATTACTCATATACATTGTATATACTTATTGTAACTTTTTTCATTTTAATTTTTTTGGTTTTTTGTTTTCTGGTAAAATCAAATATTTGTGTTTTATATTAGCACTTTTTATTTATTTATATTTTTGATATCTATTGTATTCTTTCTAGTACCCTTCATTATAAACTAAAATAAAATATATACCTATACACAGGCCATGCGTTTGTGGGATCTTTTTTTTAATTCATATAATATCATATTTTTGTACCTGTAATTATATTGTGGGATACTGGCAAAAACATTAGCTCTAAAAGTCTTGTTTTAATAATTTATCATATAAAGCTTTTAGCCTGAATAAAATAGCCACTATTAAACTCAAAGTTGAAATTACTTTTAAAAACACATTTATGTGACATTTAAAACTACTTAATAATATGCATCTTGAAGTCAAAATTGCATATTTTCAAGTTAACGTTTTGCCAGTACACCCGAGATATTATATTGTAAATGCAAAAAAAATAAAGAAAAAAAACACTAACCATAGTAGGATCATGTAATGAGTGTTTGTAGAGATATGTATGGCAGTTATTTTAGAATAACCCTTGGTTTCGTGCAGATATACGTGGCATATATCCAGAAGTGACAGTAGATAATTAAATAAAGAAAACTGCAGACACCAATTAATTGTTTTATTTAAACTTTAAAATAAACAAATTATGTATTGTACATAAAATGTAATTGCATATCTTGCGTCAAAAGATGCACATAGTGTCATTATTGAGGTTTAGATGGAAATTATCAGAAAATTAATAATGTTAATCAAAACATACAGATTAGACATTCGACTGCTTGTTTTGGGTTCATTATACGAACTTCCGTAACCTTCAGATTCCATTTCATTGTAATTGGAGAACAGTGTCAAGCGTGTAAGGTAGAGGGTTGAAGAAGACTGGAGCATGCCAATGCAACGCCATCTGGTCAAATTCAAATTATGTTGTATCACAGATGCATATAGAAAGAAATTCTAATGAATAGTTCACAGACAGCCATCCTAGCCAATTCTCCCACTAGGTTACTTAGAATAAGAATCTTCAACTGAATATAAGCCTTGTAGATCATAACAACTTATTCGTTAAATTGATCATAAGCAAGACAAATAATAATTGCAACTCCGATGATTAATAAAAAAATCTTTAGATCTCATTTGCTGAAATGTCTTCAAATAAAACTATGCTTTTGAAGATGCCAGTGCTTTTTCGGTAATATTGATTTCCTTCTGTATTTTGTCCATTATAATCTTTCTTATATTCGCATTGACATTGGGCAAATCGGTCATATTTCGAATTGATAATTCAATTTTCTGCACGAGCATTACGTCCTTCATTGATGAGATAAAATTTGTTATATGACAATCCGATGAGCTCCCCAGCCTACCAGTTCGTCCACACCGGTGAATGTAATCTGCCGAGTAATGGGGGAAGTCATAGTTAATGACGTGCTTTGTCTGAAAAATAATTTTGGAAGTACATTACAAAAATTGTCAAATAAATATAAACATTTATTAAAAAGAAGACTATTCAAACACCAACTTACATGGGTAACTCAAACATGGCACAAAAGAAAGAAAAAAAATTTAATATAAAAAATAAAATTGATAGCCGCTGTGGCGTAAGTGGGTTGGGTCAGCTGCGAAACCGGCATAGCGGGTTTGAGTCTCGCCGATTACAAAATGCTTTTTTAATTGATCCGGGTGTTTGTTATGCATTTTTCACATCTACTTTCCCTATCCTCACAATCCTACTTGCAAACGAGGTTTTAAGAATAGAGGACTTGTAAGTCCTTTTAATAAAAAAAAAACAAGGATGCAACTAGCGTTGTATGTTATTAAAGAAATAATAAAACCCTTATCCGCACCCCAATGGTGCATAGGGCACTGTGTCATATAAACACAGTGTTATCTTGATCGTTGATACATGAAGGAAAGGTGATCAGCCCTCCGCTTCAGGTACCAGTCCATGGTAATTTTGAATAAATATTACAGTGAAAAAATCACTTATATTTATTTTACCCCCTTGGGAATCGAACCCGGGACCTCCAGAATGGTAGCCGAGCGTGCTGACCATTACACTACGGAGGCGGACAAATTAAAGAAAACACTTGTTTTTATACCACTTGAGTTTATTTATGACTTATTTATTTTTTTACAAAAATGTTAATAAAATTAGTATATAACCACTCACCGAAGTGAGTGGTTATATACTAATTTTGAGTGGTTATATACTAATTTTATGAACATTTTTGTAAAAAAATAAATAAGTGAAAATGACTAACCACAAAGTAAATGCTTTAAATATTAATAATATTGAGAATATTATTTATGACTACTAGTTAAATAAGGAAAGGGGTAAGTTATTTATAGAACAGTTTATTATTAATTATGTTTTAGTTTACATTTAGACCTGAGGATGGAAGATTAGCTTCCGAAACTAGTAGTCATGAATAAACTCAAGTGGTATAAAAACAAGTGTTTTCATCAATAATTTTAACATGTCTTACCACAAAGTAAATTTCAAAACAATAAATAAAACAGCATTGTATGTATTCAGATACAACATTGTGTAAAAAATTCAAAGCGATGAGTGAATAACTTTAGGAAATTTAATATTGTAATAATCACTTCATTCTCGGGTGCATTCATAATATTAATTGCTAGTATCAGTCCATTAAATAGTTATAAGAACTTCACCTGTATGGTATCCAATCCTCTTGATGCGATATCTGTACAAGACAAGACATTAACCTTTCCAGATGAAAATGCCTCGTAATGTCCAATCTTAATGGGAACCGACATGTTGCCATCTATATTTACACATTTGACGCCATTTTCGTTTAGGAACATACTGACAAAATCACAAGTTGCATTTCTATTGCAAAATATCATCACTGGATTCCTTTTGTTCACATCGTCCCTGACGAGTTTGAGTAGCTGCACGGGCTTTTGTGACGGCCCTAATCTGAGAAATCTGAAGAAAAAAAATAATGACAAAATTACAAGTTGCATTTCTATTACAAAATATCATCACTGGATACTTTTTGTTCTATGATGAACATGATTTTAAACAAGTGAGTTATTTGGTCGTCACTCTTGTTACATGTGTATAAATTGATCACTTAAACCAGCCTGTAATGGGTCGTAAGCCCTGTAAATATCCAGACTTCCATGTCGGGGTATTTACAGGGGTGTCAAAATGTAAAAAATAAATGCAATATTTATTTAAATAAATTTATGGTATGACTAAGTACTACTGATATAACCTAAATTCTATTTTTGGTACTTATATTTTTTTCTCACTCTCATTTTTAATTACTATTTTAGCAAAAACAATACTTCGTCACTCATTTTTTTTAAAGTTCACAACTGATTATTATATAAGTCTACTACTTGATTTCTTTTTTTTTAAACAAAGTCCAAAATAAGTAAAGATAATAAAAAGTAAAGTAAAAAAAATATCATTTATTTCACTACTTTTATGAATTCAGCTACATGTATAACACTCTTTTAAATGTTATGTCAAAAGTGCTATAATTGATACAGTTTGAAGAAAATTCGCATTTTGAATTAAATAACTCTTATTTTATTTATTGTTTCGGCATTGACTTTGTGGTAAGACATGTTACAATGATTAAAGAAAACACTTCGTTTATTACCACTTGAGTTTTATTATAGACTACATGTTTCAGAAGTTAAACTTCCATCATTCAGGTCTGTATATTAACTAAAATATAAAATATAAAATTGTTCTATAAATAAGGAGAGGGGAAAGTAAGGGGAAGGGGTTAGTCAAGGAATGGAGTTTGAAAACAAAGGAAAAATGGAAAGCAATGGTGAAGAATTTTGAAACAATATATTATTTAATAAATTATTAATGATGGAAGTTAAACTTCTGGAACATGTAGTCTATAATAAAACTCAAGTGGTAAAAAACGAAGTGTTTTCTTTAATCATTGTAAATAACTCTTAGAGTGTAAAAACATCAAAGGACTGCACCATGCTACATTCTTAACCACTTATTCGTTTTTTATTTATTTATTATTTGACGAGAAAATTTGTCGGTGCAGGAAATTGTCACCCACAAGTCGAAACAAGACTGTCCGAACACCGCTCTGGTTATTCGATAAAAACAAATAGGCCAATATTTGACTCGGGCAAAGGAAGACTGAGGAGTCGGAATACGATTTACCCGAGCAGTGCTCGAGCCCGTCAGATGCAATAGAAACTTCTTGCCCAAGTCAAGCTCAGGCTATTCAGTGAACTGGTCAAACACTAACATTTCTCACCTTTGTGGAACATGACCAAGAGTTCTGTGTAATTCGGCAGATGAAACTTTCACAATAGATTCTGGTATAATAAATTTGCAGACCGTCTCCGGAAATTCTTGAGGCATTGTAGCACTAACTAATGTTAGTTGCACTCCTTTTGATTCTTCAGCTTGGTACGCAAACTGAAAATTAAAAGAAAAACATAATATTACATTTTCTGTTTAACTGTTAAACCTAGCAATTATATGATCACCAGGTGGTTCATTCGTGAATTATGCTCATAAAGATATTTTTTCTATGGAATAGGAGTTAATCTCTCATACATACACATTCATACATACATACTCTCATCTCTAATACAGATTGACAGAAACTGACCCGCAAACAAAATATGAGAAAGGAAAGAGGTGGTATCTAATAAGACAAATTCCTTACTCCTTTCAACAACGTCATATATCAAAAATCGTCAATTTCAGTTGTGCGTGTTTTCGGAATGCCTAGAAAATGTACTTTATCCCAGCAAAAATGGCATATTTTTAACTTAATATTTACCCGCTACTGAGCAGAAAGCGTTGTTTTTGCATTTTGAAGAAAATGTATTGTTTAATTATTTTTTTAAATGTACTTAATATTTTTCAAATGGAGAAAAAACATTCAGGATTTACCTAAAAAGATCTGTTACACAGTTAAAAGTTCGATAAGTGGCTTGATATTTATTTTTAATACATTTTATTATATTTTTAAACATTAAACGATCTCCTGAAAAATCAAGTTTTTTTATATATGACGTTGTTGAAAGGAGTTAGCGAAATGGGCACTGTTAGTCCCCATACCTAGCTCAAAAGTGCAACAATTTGATTTCTCTATTTTCTAAATGTCACAAAAATAAAAACAGTTTTCCACTATGCTTTTAATATTATGTCTGGATATAAACAACTGTTAATTTTTTCTTAGCGGACTCATACATATTAGCAGTGAATAACTCACACAAGTTACACAAACCCTGAGTGCTCTAGCCATTGCTGCTGTACTCCTTTTCCTATACTACATACAATTAGTAGGTGCATTGCTAAAATACCATACTTTCAACCAACATTTTTTAAATAAATTTGTTCAATATTACAATAAATTGATTTAAATATCATATTTAATATCATACTAGTTGGAAAATACATTACACATTAATTGACATGGTTAAAGAAGGCCCAACTATTTGAAAAAAGTATTTTTTTAAATATATATATACATATATAATCAGTAAACTAAGACCTCACTTTGCATCGTAGATTCGTTCCAAAATATTCCCCGAAATTTAAACAAAATTTAAATTTACCTTTTAGAAAATTTAAAAATAATTATCTGAATAATATTTAAAAAAAAACAACGCAATTTGAAAAAACAATGACGCACAGCGAAAATAATTCTTAATTCAGTAACGACGCAAAGCGAGGTCTGAGTGTATACGATTCTATTATCCTTACTTATTTTTACCAAAGAGTAGGAAAAAATATATATATATTTAATTTCTTACCTTAATTTTTCCCAAAAGATGTGCTACTTTATCAATAAAGCTATCATCCAATAGTGAATCGGCTTCATCCAGTACAACATGATGAAGTTTATTTAGTTTGTATATTCCTGTTGTCACAAGCTTACTGAATGATCCAAAACTTGAAACAAGTAAATCAACATTCTCAAAGGATGGATTCATCATTTTCTGCTTTGTGCGACCTCCGGTTAGACATTTCACATCTAAATTTAGTTCTTTACATAACTCCTGAGCCACGGAAGTAATTTGTCTAGCTGAAATATTAATAAAACTGAGATAATACATTTTCTTTTTTTTTAAAAGGCAAAGCCTCTATTTTAGAGGCTTGTCTGCAGGTAGGATAGTTAGGAAAGGGAATTTTTGAGTAAAAAATACATAACAAACGCCCGGACCAATTGAAAATGAATATTTATTGAATTCATTTTGCAATTGGCTGAAATCGAACCCGCAACTCCAGTTTTGCATTCGAGTGTCTACTCGACTATGCCACAACTCCTGTCATCATAACTTTTTATCAGCACAAAATAAATCAGTAACTATGTATAGATCAATTATATATTATTGTCATTAATTGATTCGGTAATCACTTTGTGCTAAAATCTATTCGTTTTAATTTCAAGTTTTACTTGGTAAATACCACATTTTCTTAAAATCAATTATGACAGTATTTCAATACATTCTGCATCATTTGCTAACACCGTATGCGAAGCTAAGTCTCAATTTTAGAGTTGTCTCCTTGAGACGTTGAAGGTTGAAGAAAGGGCAGGAGCTGTTTTATTTATGTTTTATTATTTTTTTTTTTATCAGTGGGAACATAGACATTGCTCCAAAATTTAGACTTAGCTTCACATACGGTGCGGAATAATGTGGAATGCATCAAAACAATTGTCACAGTAGATTTTAACAAATAGCGGTACTTCCCGAATAAAACTTAAATTTAAAAAAAAAATTGCTACAAGATGCGGCAAAACAGACAGTACAGTTTTGAAAGGCTTGTCCACTGGTCTGGAATATATATAACAAGTTAAAGATTGTTACTTTGAGGAGCTATTAAATAAAATTACCACTTTTTTATACTCACCGAGTTCTCGACTTGGCGTTAAAACCACTGCCAGTGGACTGTTGAACTGTTTATCATCATCTTTATAATTAAGTATTTGCTGCAAAATGGGAAGTAAATATGCTAAAGTCTTTCCACACCCAGTTTCAGCTGTTATTAAAGCATTTCTTTTGGATAACAGAAGCGGAATGCTCTTTGACTGAATTTCGGTAGGATTCATAAAAGTTTGCCTTTCTAGCGCTTTTATAATACCATTGTCCAAGCCAAAATCTGAAAAGCACTTTTCAGGCATAATCGCGTCGCTTTTAGCCAAATTCGCATTCCTGTGAATGATAAAATAATCGCCCCTTGATTTTGAATGACCCCATCCCTGCGACGCTAGTTCAGTATCTCCAATGTTTCCATAAAAATCAAACTCTTTTCGTTTACATGATATAATAGGTTTCTTTGTAGTGGAGTAAAATTTTACACTACTTGATATTAAGCTCTTACAGCATGCAAAATACCTTCTAGAAATCATAATGTATTTTCAGAAATATACATATAGTTACAAGTGAATTTGTATCAGAAGATAACCTATAACTTCAAAATATCAAATGACCTACAGACGTGCGTTTGACATTTGGTGCTAAGACAATTTGACATTAAATATAGCATAGAGAATAACATAGCATAGAAGGCGTGAAAATATTTGTATTATAGGTACCTACATTTTTTTATGCTGGTCACTCACGACGAGGAAAATAGTAGATTTTGTTACATTTTCTCTGGTTTTGTAACGTTCAAGTACGAATTTTGGAAAGACGAAAGATTTCACTGCCAACCTGGCGATGTGACGCGAAATCGAATACCTACAGCGCCATCATTAGTATATGATATTTGTATATAAGCTTCGTTCGAGTCTGGCCGGGCGACCGTCATGAATTCATTGCACAAACTAATTTATATAATTCATTGTAAACGATAAATGACACGCCGGGTGATCTCGTGTTGAAAATAACTATTATGTATTGGAAATGTGAGTACTTCATTATTGGTAAGGCGTTTCCTCTCATTCCGCCGTTTGCTAAACAGCTGTCAAACAAATTACGCAAGAAATTTGTCTCGACTGCTGCTCAAATAAGCGCTAATTAGAAGAAATATGTATTCTATAACCTCCCGAATGACCCATCAACAGCATTGCAGGTAATCAACTGTTTTTGTTGTTGTTTTTCATGCCTGAAAAACTGTGCAATCTTCTTTGTGTGAAATGTCATTCTGACAGTCCGTTGACAGCGAGTCTGTTTTTATTATCGTTTTTATGTTATATTTTAGGTAAAGTACGGACAACCGACTCTGAGCTGTCGGCAGAGCCACCTGGGAAATTTCGGAACATTGTCGGGATGGCAGAAGCCGAGTTTAAATATCCTTTAAAGAAAATACCCTGCGTGTCCAGCGCTCAAGAGGTGAACGATTAAATGTTATTTGAAGCCCACCTTTCATAAAGAGTTACACTAATCGCGCCATATCATCCGAGCATGGACTCGTAAGAAAGAAGCCAAACATAATTACAAGTACATTTATTGTCATATAATGTTGTTTATTGCAATATATGCATATAAAATAAGATTCAACAAACACAAAAGATGTCATTCAAAAATAACTACAGCACGTGGCGTATAGATTTTGAAATGGTTTTCCAGTTTTACTTATACAGTTACAAATGTCAATTTACTAGTGGGTGCAATGCTTGGCCATGTTTTGTTCACAAAGAAATAGGTATGGATGATAATTAATAAATAATATTGGATATATGATGTAAGAAGACCAGCCCGCCGAAGCTTGCAATCGCAATACCGGACTGGACTCTTGATGCTGACAAATTTTCAGCCCCCATCTGTGCTCCACGAGCAGTTTTATGATGAGGTTGGAACTCTTCATATCAGCCCCTCCGGGAAGCCTGCCACTGTATACCTTATAAGACCATCTCAGTGTATACTGGTGTCTGATATCCTCATAATCGGAGATCGCTCAGTGGGTCGTAATGCTCGCAATTATTTTTCAAACATATAAACTAATTCTGTAACTTTGTTACCTTTTCAGACTCGTACAACTATTGGCAAATGACTTGTCGCGGCAGAAGGGTTCCATTTCCCCCATTGTGTTGGCGCTTTGGACAGTTTCATTTCCTAGCGCTGGATCAGAATATATAAACTACAGAGGACGATTCGGCATTGTTTTATTTGGATGTGTAGCCAGTAATTACTGTTTTAGTGTTTGCAGATATGTATAGGCAGATAGATGATATAACCATGAAACGTGTGTTATTGCACAATTTTCTTGGGAGTTATTCATCGTGACTAATATATGTATACTCTCCCCCCTGAAAATAAACATATTATGCTCTTAAATATGTTTTTATTTTGTTCATTAATGACCGAGATCCTTGAAAAGTATCATCCTATCCCGCTCTCTGTGATCTTACAACATTGACCTTAATTTTTTACAGAAATGCAATCTAAAGTAACTAACTGACCATCACGCCGCTTCCGCAGGGATAGGCAGAGAGAATAGAACACCACACCACGCTACTCTTGTCTTTGTACACATTCTTCTTTACGCATCCCCTCACACATCCTCCTCCCAACCCTTATCCGCACCCCAAAGGTGCATAGGGCACTGCATTATATAGAAGCAGTGTTATCTTGATCGTTAAATACACGAAGGAAAGGTGATCAGCCTTTCGCTTCAGGTACCAGTCCAGGGTCATATTAAATATATATTTGACTGAAAAATCAATAATATTTATTGCGACCCTCTTGGGAATCAAACCCGGGACCTCCAGCATGGTAGCCTAGAGCGCTAACCGCTACACTATGGAGGCGGACCTCATACATACCCGCCGATTATTCGGATTCCTGAATTGACCACTTTCAATTATTTTAAATACTTGATCATGCCAAGTTTTGCCCGGTCATCCTCTGCTCATGTTCCCAACAAGATTCGCCTCATAAATTTCTTTTACAGTCCTTTCTTCACTCGTTCGTTTAGATCTTTTATAACTAACTAACTAACCATCACGCCGCTTCAGGCAGAGAGTATAGAACGCCACACCACTCTGTCTTTGCAAACATTCTTCGCCTCTTCCACGTTCATGCATCTCCTCATACATACCCGCCGATTACTACGACTCCCAACCTGACCACTTTCAACTATTTGGCATACCTGATCGTGCCATGTTTTTCTTGGTCTTTCTCGGCTCCTTTTCCCCATTACATTCGCCTCATAAATTTGTTTTACCGTTCTTTCCTCACTCATTCGTTCCACATGTCCAAACCATCTCAACGCACCTTTCTTAATTTTATTGATAATGGTTATCTCCGCTTTGCATTCCTTCCTTATTTCACTATTCGAACATCTATCATGCATCGTTTTGTCGCACATTCTTCTGAGAGATTGCATTTCGACTGCACTTAGTCTACTTTCATCCTTTTTTTGCCAACTCCATGTTTTACTTCCATACATTAGAGTTGGAACCAGGACTCCGTTGCGCACTGCCAGTTTAGCTTCCGCTGATAGGTTTTTATTTGCCATAACTGATATTATTAGAGGGTATTTCTTTTTCATCGACAATTTTAATGACTTCCTTTAATCTGACTCTATCGAATGCTTTAGTAAGACCTGCAAAGCAGAGGTAAGCTGTCTTATTGAACTCTCTTGCTTTTTTAACTATTTGTCTAACAACAAATATGTTGATATTATTTATGTCCGAGTTCACTCGGTTTCTCACCGTCACATATTTAGCATATTCTTCTGGTGACGGTGAGCTTCTGTATTTCAGATGGTTTTTCTTCGGCGAGTTCCTTGACTTCATCAGTACACCATTTTATCAATAATGATTATCTCAGCCCTGCATTCTTTCCTTCTTTCACCATTCGAACATCTATCATACATATTTTTGCCTCACATACAAATAATGTAAATAAAAATAAAAATAATAGCACAACCTGGCTGAACGGTGGAATACGCGTGAATAGCCAATAAATAAAAAAAAGACATTCATAACAACAGCAATGGGGGCGCGAGATAGAGACAGGCATGAATTAGAAAGAGATAGAAAGGCATTCGCCGGAGCTAGCGATTGAGTTTGGCTTAGTCCCCAGAACCAAAGATCAAAGACGAATATCTATTTACTTATATTTCTTCTTTTTTTATGGCTGTTCACGCTTCTAGCCAATGCGAGTTATTTTTTATTTATATATTATTATTTTACACTTTTTACAATTTAAAAAAAGATAATTGTTTGAGTTTTTATTATTTACAAAAAAAAACTTCAATTTCATACTATTTCTGTGAGCCTAAGCGGCTCATTATTAGAAAGTGGTATCAAATTGTGGTAAAGTGGGTTCGAACCGAAAAACTTTGATTAAAAAATCCGAGACACTAACCACGGGACCACAACCCGATACGATTTGAATTGAAATCGTTTGTTTTCCTGTAATTGGGGTTAGTTTCATTATTAAGTTGGTTTGTTTAGTGAGTTATTTAATATATTTCATACACATTTACAAATGATTTTCAATTAATTTTGTTTGTTAGGGGAGGTCGATGAGATTGAGATGTTAGTAGAAAATGGAATTGGATTGAGAAGACAATACTTGACATATAAATTTATCTTAAAATTTTCGACTAAAAAATATAATATTCTGATTTAAAAAAATGATAGTTAATAATTCCGAGGGGGCGTCAGAGGCCTGCACTTGCAGGGCATTAATTGGAGACCTAGATCTTATTTCATTGGGCACCCGTTTAACTCTTAAACGCTATCATGGGTACTGGAGTACCCCACAGGATTTTAAAAACCCAGTATTTAAAAAAATATCGTATCCACACTTGCGCCATTCAAGCTATTCTCTAATTATTAGTTACTGCGACGAACTGTCCATCGAAGTGTCGCGCAGGTACAGACGTGTGGGCGGGTGTTCCGGGGTACTCTAGAACCCCACGGTAGTAGTTGTCAAAGTTTTTTCAAATTCGAAGGCGGCTGAACTTTGTTATTTATTGGTAAGTTTTATTAAATATTATTCTTGAAATAAATATTAAACCTTTTTATTAGGTATATTATGTTTTTATTATCACTTAAAATCGTGTTTTTATTATTCTTTTTACATATGTTTATAAGTTTGTTATTTTCCATGAGAAGTAATCTACGTTTTTGTTAGTCATTTGTCTCATAGATCAAATCGACGTCTTAGAACTGATGGTGAAAAAGCAGTGTTTTTAGAAGATTTGGATAATGAGGAGATGAATACTAGAGGTGCTTCAGATGATGAACTGGATGACCTCATTCAAGATTTTAGCTTTTAGAAGAGCCTGGTGTTAATTCTCAAAATCACTACTCCACTCTTGTTGCTTGCAAATACGCTGATAGTGGCGATGAAGATGACATTCGTGGTATCGTATCAATGAAGAAAATAAAGTACTACTGCCAGAAATTATAGCATTTTATAATAAAATAAAATGTGGGTAGATGTTTTTGACCAGATGAGTAAAAAGTATTCTACGTCTAGAAAAAACGAGAAGATAGCCTTTGTGTATTTTCTATACCCTCTTAAATACAGTAGGAGTAAACTCCTGGATTTTTTATACTATGTCAAGAAGTCCAGACAAGAAACTCATTCCGAAAAGACGTCTATTTTTTAAGGAAATGGCAAAATCTCTTATAACACCGTATATGCAAGAAAAATTACAATGGCCATGTTTGCCCCGGGATATAAGGAAATCTATACATGGTATTTTAAAAAATGAAATGGACATTGCTGAACCAGTCCCTCGAGATACCAAACCTGATCGCTGCTGCTTCTGTCCGCATATAAAAGATAGGAAATCGAGGACCGCGTGCTCCTCTTGTCGTCGTCATATTTGTGCACCCATCAAATAAAAATATGCAATCTTTGCAAACAAAAATTTTAAAAATTATTTCAATTTGTTTTATTTGTAGGCCTAAGTAATAGTACATTTGAGTAAATACAAGAAATTAATTGATAAATTTATAGTTTTATTTCTAACTCATAAATATCTACGGGGTACTCAGGTACCCCCGGTAGTATTCATGCCTATAAAGTTGAGGGTAGTGTTCTAGAGTTAATGACGGCTTCCTTTCAGACCTCTCCAGCATTAGCATTCCATTTTCCACTAACATCTCAACCTTATTAACCTCCCAAACTTGTTTGCAATAATTTTTATTTCTGCTAATAATTTGGATGCAACTGGCTATCCAGAAGCTTTCAGATTCATTGTCGTTGCATAACCTAGTTGTGAAAGTAGAGTGGAGTTCCCTAGATTTTCAATTCTGCGGCGATTGCATCGTTCAGAACTATCTTCAAAAGCTGTTCCGCACGACCGCGCTTTTGTTGTTTTCGAGTCATCTTGCCCCTATGTGCGGCGCGGCGAATTGCATTTGAATTCAAATCGTATCGGGTTGTGGTCCCGTGGTTAGTGTCTCGGATTTTTTAATCAAAGTTTTTCGGTTCGAACCCACTTTACCACAATTTGATACCACTTTCTAATAATGAGCCGCTTAGGCTCACAGAAATAGTATGAAATTGAAGTTTTTTTTTGTAAATAATAAAAACTCAAACAATTATCTTTTTTTAAATTGTAAAAAGTGTAAAATAATAATATATAAATAAAAAATAACTCGCATTGGCTAGAAGCGTGAACAGCCATAAAAAAAGAAGAAATATAAGTAAATAGATATTCGTCTTTGATCTTTGGTTCTGGGGACTAAGCCAAACTCAATCGCTAGCTCCGGCGAATGCCTTTCTATCTCTTTCTAATTCATGCCTGTCTCTATCTCGCGCCCCCATTGCTGTTGTTATGAATGTCTTTTTTTTATTTATTGGCTATTCACGCGTATTCCACCGTTCAGCCAGGTTGTGCTATTATTTTTATTTTTATTTACATTATTTGTATGTGAGGCAAAAATATGTATGATAGATGTTCGAATGGTGAAAGAAGGAAAGAATGCAGGGCTGAGATAATCATTATTGATAAAATGGTGTACTGATGAAGTCAAGGAACTCGCCGAAGAAAAACCATCTGAAATACAGAAGCTCACCGTCACCAGAAGAATATGCTAAATATGTGACGGTGAGAAACCGAGTGAACTCGGACATAAATAATATCAACATATTTGTTGTTAGACAAATAGTTAAAAAAGCAAGAGAGTTCAATAAGACAGCTTACCTCTGCTTTGCAGGTCTTACTAAAGCATTCGATAGAGTCAGATTAAAGGAAGTCATTAAAATTGTCGATGAAAAAGAAATACCCTCTAATAATATCAGTTATGGCAAATAAAAACCTATCAGCGGAAGCTAAACTGGCAGTGCGCAACGGAGTCCTGGTTCCAACTCTAATGTATGGAAGTAAAACATGGAGTTGGCAAAAAAAGGATGAAAGTAGACTAAGTGCAGTCGAAATGCAATCTCTCAGAAGAATGTGCGACAAAACGATGCATGATAGATGTTCGAATAGTGAAATAAGGAAGGAATGCAAAGCGGAGATAACCATTATCAATAAAATTAAGAAAGGTGCGTTGAGATGGTTTGGACATGTGGAACGAATGAGTGAGGAAAGAACGGTAAAACAAATTTATGAGGCGAATGTAATGGGGAAAAGGAGCCGAGAAAGACCAAGAAAAACATGGCACGATCAGGTATGCCAAATAGTTGAAAGTGGTCAGGTTGGGAGTCGTAGTAATCGGCGGGTATGTATGAGGAGATGCATGAACGTGGAAGAGGCGAAGAATGTTTGCAAAGACAGAGTGGTGTGGCGTTCTATACTCTCTGCCTGAAGCGGCGTGATGGTTAGTTAGTTAGTTATAAAAGATCTAAACGAACGAGTGAAGAAAGGACTGTAAAAGAAATTTATGAGGCGAATCTTGTTGGGAACATGAGCAGAGGATGACCGGGCAAAACTTGGCATGATCAAGTATTTAAAATAATTGAAAGTGGTCAATTCAGGAATCCGAATAATCGGCGGGTATGTATGAGGTCCGCCTCCATAGTGTAGCGGTTAGCGCTCTAGGCTACCATGCTGGAGGTCCCGGGTTTGATTCCCAAGAGGGTCGCAATAAATATTATTGATTTTTCAGTCAAATATATATTTAATATGACCCTGGACTGGTACCTGAAGCGAAAGGCTGATCACCTTTCCTTCGTGTATTTAACGATCAAGATAACACTGCTTCTATATAATGCAGTGCCCTATGCACCTTTGGGGTGCGGATAAGGGTTGGGAGGAGGATGTGTGAGGGGATGCGTAAAGAAGAATGTGTACAAAGACAAGAGTAGCGTGGTGTGGTGTTCTATTCTCTCTGCCTATCCCTGCGGAAGCGGCGTGATGGTCAGTTAGTTACTTTAGATTGCATTTCTGTAAAAAATTAAGGTCAATGTTGTAAGATCACAGAGAGCGGGATAGGATGATACTTTTCAAGGATCTCGGTCATTAATGAACAAAATAAAAACATATTTAAGAGCATAATATGTTTATTTTCAGGGGGGAGAGTATACATATATTAGTCACGATGAATAACTCCCAAGAAAATTGTGCAATAACACACGTTTCATGGTTATATCATCTATCTGCCTATACATATCTGCAAACACTAAAACAGTAATTACTGGCTACACATCCAAATAAAACAATGCCGAATCGTCCTCTGTAGTTTATATATTCTGATCCAGCGCTAGGAAATGAAACTGTCCAAAGCGCCAACACAATGGGGGAAATGGAACCCTTCTGCCGCGACAAGTCATTTGCCAATAGTTGTACGAGTCTGAAAAGGTAACAAAGTTACAGAATTAGTTTATATGTTTGAAAAATAATTGCGAGCATTACGACCCACTGAGCGATCTCCGATTATGAGGATATCAGACACCAGTATACACTGAGATGGTCTTATAAGGTATACAGTGGCAGGCTTCCCGGAGGGGCTGATATGAAGAGTTCCAACCTCATCATAAAACTGCTCGTGGAGCACAGATGGGGGCTGAAAATTTGTCAGCATCAAGAGTCCAGTCCGGTATTGCGATTGCAAGCTTCGGCGGGCTGGTCTTCTTACATCATATATCCAATATTATTTATTAATTATCATCCATACCTATTTCTTTGTGAACAAAACATGGCCAAGCATTGCACCCACTAGTAAATTGACATTTGTAACTGTATAAGTAAAACTGGAAAACCATTTCAAAATCTATACGCCACGTGCTGTAGTTATTTTTGAATGACATCTTTTGTGTTTGTTGAATCTTATTTTATATGCATATATTGCAATAAACAACATTATATGACAATAAATGTACTTGTAATTATGTTTGGCTTCTTTCTTACGAGTCCATGCTCGGATGATATGGCGCGATTAGTGTAACTCTTTATGAAAGGTGGGCTTCAAATAACATTTAATCGTTCACCTCTTGAGCGCTGGACACGCAGGGTATTTTCTTTAAAGGATATTTAAACTCGGCTTCTGCCATCCCGACAATGTTCCGAAATTTCCCAGGTGGCTCTGCCGACAGCTCAGAGTCGGTTGTCCGTACTTTACCTAAAATATAACATAAAAACGATAATAAAAACAGACTCGCTGTCAACGGACTGTCAGAATGACATTTCACACAAAGAAGATTGCACAGTTTTTCAGGCATGAAAAACAACAACAAAAACAGTTGATTACCTGCAATGCTGTTGATGGGTCATTCGGGAGGTTATAGAATACATATTTCTTCTAATTAGCGCTTATTTGAGCAGCAGTCGAGACAAATTTCTTGCGTAATTTGTTTGACAGCTGTTTAGCAAACGGCGGAATGAGAGGAAACGCCTTACCAATAATGAAGTACTCACATTTCCAATACATAATAGTTATTTTCAACACGAGATCACCCGGCGTGTCATTTATCGTTTACAATGAATTATATAAATTAGTTTGTGCAATGAATTCATGACGGTCGCCCGGCCAGACTCGAACGAAGCTTATATACAAATATCATATACTAATGATGGCGCTGTAGGTATTCGATTTCGCGTCACATCGCCAGGTTGGCAGTGAAATCTTTCGTCTTTCCAAAATTCGTACTTGAACGTTACAAAACCAGAGAAAATGTAACAAAATCTACTATTTTCCTCGTCGTGAGTGACCAGCATTAAAGTTTCTTTTTATACCCAGGTAACCTTGTGTATTTTTTTGCTATAAAAATTACTTCCTTACCATAATTTTATAAATTGCTCTAGTAATTTTTATATTAGTGCATTATTCCTCATGGATTGTATTATTAATATATGAGAGAAAAACATAATAAGTATTATCATATTTGTATAACTATACATTGGAGTTCAGAAAACTTTTTTAAAAAATACGATATTACTTCAGTCAAAAACACTGCATAATTTTTTTAAAGTTCCTTTTATGTAATTATTTAACAGTTCCTTTAATATTGAATATAAAGGCAAAGTTTTTTCACTGTTTTGCTTAATACAAATACTGTTTTTTTTTTCTTCATTCCTATACTACTTCCTAGAACTTTGAATTTCTATGAGGATCCACCACTAATCTTTGTTTGATTAATCTTTTTTACTTTGGATAATTGACCATTCTGCATAGCTACAAAACTGCACTGTAAGATTCGATGATGTAAAAAATTCAGTAAGACCAGATGAATTTGGTATAGATAGAAAAATGTCATGAATTTCAAAATTTAACAGATAACAGGAGTATGATGGTATCTGTTAAATTTTATACAATAAACGCATTTTCAAGAAAGGTAAATACAAAAATTTTAAAGATTTGTAATGAAATTTTATTGAATAATAAAAACATTACAAAAATATATGGCAACAGAAGAGAATCGCCAGGTATAAAAGACAATAGGGCTGGTATTACAAAGCTGTTATCTGAAGAGTGTTATCGGAAATAGTAAGTTATGCATACTGCCACAAATTTTAAATTTTTTATTAGTACATATTTGATTATTACGAAATAGAAGTAACATTTAATTACTCTATACATAATTAATGCATTTGTAATACCATCCTGGGTCGTTCAGGAACAAAGAATATATATTTCCACAAACTCAGAGAGTAGATTAGACAAATCAAAATTCAAAAAGATTTTAACATGATTTAAAATCACAGTAATGTATTGTCATATATCATGAAATATCTTATTGTACACAAAAATACATTTTTGGATGTGAAATTAACAATACATAATCGATTATATTTTTTGTAAGATTTGGCAATTTAATACTAGACACTGCAAGTCACCGCTGGTAACAACAAAAAAATCATGAATATTATCGTTTGACTAGATTAAAATAACAAAATATATATGAATACATCATCGAAATGATTATTATATATGATAAGCTTTAATAACATAAAAATCAGTAGGTTGTCATAATCATTTTATTATCACTCATTGATTTATTATTCTTATGATTTATGCTCTCATAAAACAATTATGGACTTGTTATAGTTAAAATGTTGTTGAATCTAGTTTTCACATGTTCCAAGATTTTTTTAATTTTACTTTTATGATCGCCTGTAAAATGGACATTTTATAGTAAGGGTTTTATGGTATAGAAATTTTAAAAAACTTCTTATTGCTAATCCAACATTTTGAATTAATATCTTTAATCAAGAATTTATTGATAAAATATATGCAGGTATATATGAAAAATATTGAACATTTAGTTTTTTCTTCCAAGTTCATTAATTTAAGGTTTTTTTATCTGCCTCCGTGGTGTAATGTTTGGCTTGTTTAGCTACCGTGCTGGAGGTCCCGGGTTCAATTCCCAGGAGGGGTAAAAATAAATATTAGTGATTTATATAATATTAATATTTATTTAATATTGCCCTGGACTGGTCCCTGAAATACAGAAGTGATCCCCTTGCCTACATGTAAGTTACAATCAAGATAATACTGCGTCAATACGATGCAGTGCCCTATGCACTATTGGGTGCAGGGTTAGAAGAAGTTTTTTTTACATTTTTTTTGCTTCCGCTTCGTATTTTTGAACTACACAACTTTCAAATTATGAAACTCTTAAAATAAAACATAAAATAACCAGATATTTTTTGTCCTACTTTTGTGAAGAAAAAAAACCAGCATTTAGTGGTTAAAGAAAAATATGCAAAATACGATTTTGCACTCAAATCGGGCAGCTGCTTGATTAGGTTAAATGTATTTAGCACGATACACAAATAAAATGGTGTTTGAACTATAATAGTTCTACAACATTTTGAGTGTGTCCAAATACTTGTTCACAAAATCTGAATTATCTCCAATTACAGGAGTCACTTTTATACTATTTTTTGACATCTCATCAAAGATGAAGAAGAATATGGAAGTCTGGGCATTTACGGGCAAATTGGTTGATATATATAGAACTTCCAAGAATTTGAGTAGTGTGGTTGTCAATAATGGGTAGAATCGGTGAATATTACACGTGTATAAAGTGATCACTTAAACCAGCCTATGACGGTCGTCAGCCCCGTAAATGCCCAGACTTCCATATTCTTCTTCATCTTTGATGAGATGTCAAAAAATAGTATCTAATAGTTCTGTTTAATCTATTCATTTCAACTTTTTGCGATCACATGTATATTTATTATTCAATTTTGTGTGCAGGTGTATAGGCCATAAAAACATTTTGTCATTTCTTGCTTATTTAACAGAAAAATAAACATCAATTTCAATATAAATTCATATACATAAATGTTATATAACTCGGTGAATATTTTTAAGGTACATATATAATTTTAATGTAAAATTACACACTAAAAGTAAGCAGCACTCTCACTGAATTTTATCAAAGAAATTAAGGAGTTAATGTTGAAGTAAACTGTGTATTAATAATTATTTCTACTAATGTTTCTGCCACCATTATAGGGGCCTTCTTTGGGCTTCTCTATGATTTACAATGTTATTCAAATGCTTGAATGTTTTAGCCCATAAGAATACATCTTTATATTGAAATCCGTTTTAAAGGTTTTTTTAAATGATTTTGAAATAACACGGTGAAAAAAATAATTAGAAATCGAACACTTATTTGGCAATTCATAACAGTAATTTGTAATTTTCTACATCCCTCACGTGTACTTACTACTCAGTACTATGCCCAGAGAGGTATGTGGAACAGGGCTAGGTAAGTATTTTTTGTTAGCTTTGAATTTATTGAATAAAATTGAGATACAATAAGCAAATATGAATTTTATTTTTTGATATCCTGAATTGATTATTATACAAGGTACATAATACATCCACCTTTTTTTTCATACTCATTCTTTACAAAAAAAATTACACGGTATTGTGTAGAACATATCTATCGTGTAAATAAGCTCAGTGCAATTAACTGTGACTAAAAATCAACCTTAAACTAACACATTAAGGATCGGAACATGGAATCTGCACAAACTTTGGGTTGCTGCGTGCTGAATTTAATTTTGCTGACATTGGTTTTAATATATAAGAAGATTTTTTTATCAAATGCTATTTTTTCGATACCTACATTTAGATATATACATGAATTTTTTGTTGTTGAAGGATAATTATCACTTAAAAATAAGGCACTTGTATCCCTATAATAAGTACAAATAATTGTAAAACAAAAATTTACTTCAATTCAGAAGTTCAGTATTATAAACGATTCATGGTCCAATTAATAACTTTGCAAACATTATTATTTTCAATATACTTTTGTTGTTTCAACTTATTTTAGATTTTTGTGCAGAAAAAAATGTCAACTCCTGTCTAAAGATTGCTATTTAAATGATTTGAAATACCGTAACGATCGTATATTTTTTTAGTCATGCAAATTTGTTACAAACTACACATATTTTGTAATAATTTGCCCCCAGTTTTAATGTATTAAGAACTGTTAAGGTAGCTGTTTTAACACCCCAATTTACAGCAAACAATTATGAAAAATCCTCAGTCTCAAATTACTAAAATGTCATTACATGCGCAACTAAAGTTATAGACTGCTAATATGGTTTCCATCGTAAAATTAAACATCTAGCTTTTTTACTTTTTAGATACATATCTCCAAACATAACCACTCAATTTAATTTCCAAACCTGCAAAACTGAGAAAAATAATATGGCATTAAAATACAGCATGAAAATTCTGCTTTTTCAATATTTTTACCTTGATTTCGGATTCGAATAACTAATGCAGTATTTTTTAATAGAGTAAAATATTTCAGATTTAAATTTCTTTATTAGTTATTTGAACATATCGCTCACTCCTTTCAACAACGTCATATATTAAAAAACTTGATTTATCAAGAGATTGTTTATAAAGCTTAAGAATATAATGAATATAATATAACTAAAAATAAATATCAAGCCACTTATTGAACATTTTACTGTGCAACAGATATTTTTAGGTAAAACCTGAAGGTTTTTTCTCCATTTGAAAAATATTAAGTACATTAAAAAAAATAATTAAACAATACATTTTCTTCAAAATGCAAAAACAACACGTTCTGCCCTGTAGCGGGTAAATATTAAATTTAAAATATGCCGCTTTTCCTGGGATATATTACATTTTTTGGGCATTCTGAAAACATGTATAACTGAAAATTTACGATTTTTGATATATGACGTTGTTGAAAGGAGTGAGCGATATGTACAAATATAAAATAGTTTTTCCTCTCTCGTGAAAACTTGAATTTTTTTTTAAAATATTTTTTTTACCATGGAAACGATATTATTGCTAGGCTTTATTTGAATGGTATTATTAAGATTAAAACTTATTACGATTATCTCAAAAATATGACAGTTAACATCTCAGTGTCAAACTTATTTTAATACTAAGCATATTTTAGAATCAATCACATGTGTGGATTTTATCCACAGAATAATATGTAATAATACATGTAATATAACCTTATATGTATTCGTATGAGTAAATTTGAAAACAGATACACCCTATTTCATTACGAAGTAAAACACTAGATGATACTTGGCACTGCAATATGTAATACAATTACAATTTCCAGAGTGGAATAAGGAGAGATGTGTCTTTACATTTTATAATATCTATTTTACCCTTTTAAAATGAAATAGACTATAGATGCTATTCAAATGAAAATCATATGTTATGAAAACAGGTACATTTTTTTTATTAAAACTAAAAAAAAATATAAAAGACTAAAAAAAAGTAACAATTTAACAAAATGTTTATTTCATGGAAGCATATTTTTGACTACACTCCATTATAAGATTGTGTAATATGATGAATTCATTATACGCCTCTAATATGAGATTCCTGAAATAAATATAACAAACAGTTAATAACAGGTTTACATTCATAGACCTTCATTTACATAAGATATGGAAAGTAGACAAAGGAATCGTTTTCATTTTAAAAACCATCTTATTAACAATGAAGTAAGAAGCTTAAAGAGGATTGTATGAAAATATGTGGTACTTTGGTATTGAAATTTATATAATTGAAGTGAAGTAACTCAAAATTAATTATTTTCGAGAATGCTATGTTTGTATTTTTCATTTGAATAAAATGTTTAGCTTACCTGTGCCAAGTACAGAATGTCAACACGTCTTTAGAATTGAAGTTCTCAGATGAATGGCCCATCCCGCTAAATGTATCATACAAAATATTTGTCAAGGCTTCAGACGCTAAAATACTTTCTTGTTCCCTTTGAGAATGTGATAAATTTTCCAAAGTGAAGCTCGATATCATCCTAAAATAATTTTAGTTTTAAAATATGAAATTAAATATTTGGTAACTAGGTGAGACAAAAAAGAAATATTTTACAATAAGCACTGGTTATGAATAAAAATCAACCAAACGCCTACACATTGTAAAAAAAAATCAATGGATGGCAAAGAAAATCTAAAAAAAAAAAGGTTTCAAACAAAACATTATTCACTTCATTTTTATTGACCCTGGTAACCAAATGTGCATACATAAAGTGTCATTTAGGGCATTTTCCAGAGATTTTATTTTACAACAAAAGTCTGTCATGTCTTATGAGATTTTGAAAAAAAAATTGTTACTGAATTTTTTTGAAAGGATAGAAGAAAAAATCTTTATTTTTATCATCGAGGGATTTGAGCTCAATTTTAATATAAATGATTAAACAATTTTGAATTCCTTATTAACCTGTCCGGCAATATTGCCGTACATAGTCACCCAAACAAAACCTTCCTCAAAGGAGTATGGGCACACGTGAATGCCCGCGTTTATAACTAAAGCCATGTGACATTTATTTCTATAATGGCACTTGTACTGTCATCTGTCATATTTAAACACTAAAACTACACCTCATTTTTTCACTAAAACTACGTAGATTAAAAAATAATAATAAATACTTAATATACTACAGATAATTAATTTCTGTTTTACCCATGACATTTTACTTGAAACAAAGTTTATGTGGTAGCGTCATTATGATGATGCTGAAACAAAGTTTATGTGGCAGCGTCATTATGATGATGCTGAAACAAAGTTTATGTGGCAGCGTCATTATGATGATGCTGAAACAAAGTTTATGTGGCAGCGTCATTATGATGATGCTGAAACAAAGTTTATGTGGCAGCGTCATTATGATGATGCTGAAACAAAGTTTATGTGGCAGCGTCATTATGATGATGCTGAAACAAAGTTTATGTGGCAGCGTCATTATGATGATGCTGAAACAAAGTTTATGTGGCAGCGTCATTATGATGATGCTGAAACAAAGTTTATGTGACATCATTGTAATGACGCTGTCAAAGAAAACCCATGAAATAAACATGGATAATTTTTATATAAATCATGTTATTGTTGTAAATAAATATTTTTTTTATATTGTTATATTTTATTTTAGCACTCTGATATAAAATAACAAATAGTTTAATTTTTTTTTTTAAAATCACTCCCCAGATACAGTTTTGTCCACAGAAACTTACTCCCGGACAGGTTAAGATCATTAAAACTGTAACAGATGCATGAACAAAGGAAAACAAAACTTTATACATAATTTTACACTTAGGGCGCTTGTCCACTACCCGGAATTTTACCGTCCAGCAGTCCGGTTTCGAAAAATGAAAGCGACTACGTCAGTTTAGCGTGATCGAATTTACGCGCAACGTGTTCACACACCGATCAAGAGCTCCGATCCGAAGTAAGATTGACAAAAGCACAAGCCGATCGTTGTTTGAAAACGCTAACTGACGTGCCGGATGGTAAAATTCCGTGTAGTGGACAAACGCCCTTAGAGGTTGTTTTTTACTATACCAGGGTTAATATTATTAAAAAATTTAAAACAAACCTTGAGGTACAATTAACAATTAACTGCAATTGATTCCCTACTTCAGTTGCTGGCCCAATCAACATTTCCAGGGGTGTAGATTGATCAACTTCAATATTTAAATTGTGCTGAACTTTCAAAGTGTTAGCCAATCCTGCACTAAAATAACAAATATGTTATAATAAATAAATAAATTAAATGTATTTATTATATAAGCAGAGTAAATACATTAAACCATTTACCAAAATTTGCATAGTCCTTGCAGAATCATTTTAAATATTTTTATAATTTTCACAGAGTTATCTTCAATTCCAAAACTATCTGTTTGACAGTTGGAATATTGATTTACAATCAAGTCAATGGTTTGAACAGAATTATTGTTGGAAATATCATCTGTCATGCTTTCATTAGGAACGTATGGTAGGGAAGTACTCGGTTCTTCATAATCCTTGGGTTTGTTGTCAGGAATATTATTGGTACAATTTTCAATAGCTTCGATACATTTTGTAGCTAAACTTGTATATTTGTTGTTAGTTTGAAAATATTTTACTAATATTATACCCATAGAAGATATTGATCTCATATTCATTGATATATTAACTCCTGGAAAAAATATATTTGATTTATTAATCCATGATTTTAACACATTCCAGACGGGTGTTTATTACACCTGCGAACCGCTGGCAATGTGATTCGATAAATATATACATATAGTTAAGACCTCAACAAAGAGATTGGTACATAATATTCATATAAAAACAATTAATATGTAGTTCCTTCTTTTCTGACTATGAAATGAGACTGGCGCAGAAGGTAAAAATACCCTTCCTTTTCTTAAGCATCAACCGAACAGGTAGAAAATACCTTTCCTGTCCAAAGTATGTTAATGTATGAAAGGGTTGCCATATTTTCCCAAGAATTTATCAAAAAAAATCACTATAATTGCCATTGTTTTAGTTTTTATTTTTTAATAAAATAGAAAAAAAAATAAGGAATGAAAAATATTTTTGGTGTCTTCTAGTATTTAATAATTAAGAACAATGTTGTGTGCATTAATGACGGTTCCAGCTATTTGTATGAGAATTTCCAAAGATGGCACTTCAACACGTATACAATTGGTTTCTTGTCATTGCATATATTTACACAAGTTATGAGATTCAAAATGAATATTTAATCAATGGCGATAGTTACAGTGATCACATAACCCGGCCAATAACTGGTAAATGTAATGCATGTAAATAAATACCCAAACTTCTATATTCCCTTATCAAAAAATACTTTATCCTCTCTCTTGACATATCTATTTAAAAAATGTCTAATATACCTTTATTATGATTTGGAATCAATCTCTGTAGTTCCTTAATAGTTTCTTGTGCACTTCTAGGGAGAACATCTTTAAATACGGCAATCCAATGCTTCATTAGGCACTTCAAAATGTCTCCAAGTGTCCAGGGAGGCTGAATCAAAACTATTTTAACCCATAAATTATCGAAAACATCCTTCATTTCTTGCTAGAAATATAAAAAAATATATTTATATAGGGTGACTAGAAAAAGTGTATTCTGTGTGAAAATTTAAATATAAAAATAAATACACTTCTTAAAGGTGAATTTTAATAGATTCTAATACGCTTTTTATCTTGATGAAAGATTTATGGATATGACCTAATTAATAAAAAATATTAAAGAAAACCATACTGCGAAAACTAACCATTTTTTTTTAAAAACTAACTAACCATCAAATCGCTTCACCGCAGGATAGACAGAGAGAATAGAATGTGACACTACTCTGTCGTTTCAAACAATCTTTACCTCTTCCACATTCATAATATATCTCCTCACACATACCCGCCGATTATCCTAACTCCTGACCTGACCAAGTATTTGAAATACATGATCATGCCAAGTTTTCTCGGTCTTCCTTTGCTTCTGTTACCAACCACATTTGCATCATAAATTTGTTTTGCTTTTCTTTATTTTTGATGGTTTATCATAACTAAATACTAATTGTATAAATATTAACTATTTATTATAATTTATTTATTCAAATCAAGCTTTTAATCTTTCAAAATAGATTGTGTTAAGAGTGCAGTGATTGGGTCGGTTACTTTTCGCAGCAGATTCACAAACGTACCTCCAATACGACAGATAAAAAGTCGCGCAAAAGAATTTGAATAGTCTCAAATTTTTCCATTTCATGCAATATATGCATCATTGTTTTATCAGTAGAAACTTGTGTTAAACTATTGTCACGGGTTGTAGATTCATCGTTTAAAGATGAAGGTGCATCAATTTCAGCTTTCACTGGAGTAAAATCCGAGTATTTCAATGAATCGTTGAATTTCGAAATAAATTGTTTGTGTGTAAACATCTCTATACCACTGACGGCTGCTTTGGTGCACAAATTTATGTCGTTTGTCAATAAAATCTGCAAATAACAATAATGTCAATTCAGAAAGTTTAAAAAATATATCTAGATATATTCTTATTATTTACACAAATATTTCAATTTCATACTATTTTTGCAAGACAAGTTTAAAAAAAATAAGAAACTCAATTTGTTGTAGGATGAGCTCGAACCTAGAAACTCTGACTTAAAGAGTATGTGACATCAACCACGGGACCAAAGCCCGTCTCAGAGTACACAAGATTAATACTAAGAATATATCGGTAGTGTAAAGCCAAAGGGGTATATCTGTCTCAGACAAAATTTTACGGGAGTATCAAAAAAAACTAGTGAAATTAAATAACTCATTTGTTTTATGTATTTTTATAAGTACATATCTTAAGAACACTAAATAAGTATTGCAACTACAGCTTTGTTTTTTTGCCAGATTATGGATTACACTATTTTAGACATTTTGTGGAACAAATTAAGAAAATGAAAAATTTTACAGATATACCCCTTTGCCTTTACACTACCGATATAAGTTATCGTAGAATACATTTTGACACTTTCAAAAAGTAATTATATAAAATTGTTAGGGCAGATACGATAAACCACTGTCACAGATCAATATACAGTGGAACCTCTCATGATGAGTATAATTCATTCCAGAATGAATCTTACTAGTTAAGCGAAAGATTTTTTGTTTTGACTATAGCAGAGTCCCGGCTCACAAGTGAATGTCGTGAAAAAGGGACTTGTCCTTTCTTTGTAACTCGTTATGCGAAATGTCGCTCGTCAAAATAGTGTTTTTCTCACACTTTTTCTTGCTTAACATATTATTATATTAATCTGTGAAATATAAACAAGCACACTAATAAAATAAAAATAATAATACAAAGTTTATCTTCGAGATTCTAAAATGATTTTTCAACTCCAAAATGTAATACAAAACAATTTCAACAAAACTTCAAATATTTGGGAATTAAATATTTCAATAAACTCCCTAAAGAAATTTAAAAAATAGATGATATAAAAATTCTTAAGAAAAAAATTAATGCCCACTACATATAAATCTTGAAAAAAAAAAATTAAAAAAAGACTATTATACCATTAATTATATAAAACATTAAACCTTGAGTTTAAGTCCCTCTCCAAGCACAAGAGCTCAGTCTCTTTTATGGAGAGGCACAGCGAATCTAAAACTATAAGTTTGCCATATGTTTAGAAATTGTATTATGTTGTACTTAAAAATGTAACTATATTAAATAAATAAAATAATAAAAAATTGACATACCACACTCTCACCAGAACTTTGAAGTTGTAAACAACAATTCAATATTTCATCATCAGCAACGGAACAAGGAAACATATGGTCATTTGCAACCGTCACAGATTGACCTGTAACAAAATAATTATGTAAACATTGTAAAAGTATATAGCACAATTCAAAGCATTTGTCCTTTGGCTCCAATAATGATATAATGTTATGTGAATTGTTTAATTCCAAAACTGCCCTTAACTGATTATTGACAAAATTCAATATCGAAAAAAATTATAACCAACATAAAAGTTCTTTCCAAATCCGCAGTTTCTTCATAAACTCCATTTAAATAGTTTAGACCCAGCTCCAAAATGTTTTGTATGTGCAACGACCAACCGAAAACCACTTTTAAATCATTTTTTTAAATGGATTCCGGTAGCTCGTCATTGATATCTTTGTGAATTCTGTGGCAATATTTTTAATTAATTTACATTGAAATCAAAACTATCATGACATATGGGATTGAATGCAGACCGGACACTGCAGTAACAAAAAACGCGCTAAGTGTGTCAGAGATGAAGACTATAAAGGTGGGGACTGAACGGATCATTTCGTCCCAACATAACGTCGCAACGTCACTCGCGGCGAGCGCTCCGACTATGGATGGAGCACTCAGCTCGCTGTACTGACTATACGAATGCTCGCATCGTAACGTGTTACGTTACGACGAAATGGCTCCGGTCAGTCCCCACCATAAGGAGCATATCTGACAAGAGTCTACGAGATAGAATAAGGAACACCAGGATAAGAGAAATATGCGAGATCGAAGATGTCGTTCAGTGGAAAAGGCAACAAAGAAAATGGTATGCGTATGTGAGGAGAATGGAACTATCCAAACTCCCCCAAGTTCCACTGCATGGCCAACCCCAAGGTAGACGACACACGAGCCGAGCAGACAACCAAATAGATGGATTGACAGGTGGGAATCGACATCGCAGGAGGTTAATCCCACTTAAAAACAGGCCACAAGATCTACACCAAGAAGAAAAAGAAATAATAATGTATCATCCTATAAAAGAGGAATTGCTTCTACAATAGCGATTAATAAGATCCAAAGTCCTCCCTAATTGGCCATGAGTCAAAAAAAAACCTCCATAGTAAAATTTAAAATGTGTGTAGAAAATATTGCATTTAGTTGAAAACGGATTCACGATTGTATAATTAAAAATAAATATTTATAGAAACACATAAAATATATTATATTATAAACGATTTGTGTTATATATTATGTAAACATTTAAAAAATAAATTTATTACCACAAATATTAGGGTTAGATGATAAATTTTCATGTAAATATCTCATGGCTTTCCTAGCCATTGCTTGCGTATTGGCAAAGTTCCCATTTGAATACGATTTAAGTCTATCCAGTTCACATAGAACTATCCAAGGCACCATAACACGAATTTTATCATTTCCAACTGAAATAAAACATATTATGTATTTAAATAAACATATCTGAACACATTTCGTAAATATTATTTTTAATGTCAAAACTAATACAAACCTATTGACACGTCTGTCAAGGATTGGAGAGTGTGGAGATGAGAAATAAAAATGTTTGTATCAACGACAATGAAAGTTATTTTGGAATCACTATTTTTTTTTTCAACCGATTTATTATCAAACAATTTCACATTTCGTCTGGAACTTGAGAGCTGAGACTCCCCACGAACCTAGAATTAGTAATATCAATTCATATTTTGAATAAAACTACAATGCACACACAAAATTACAAGATTCTAAAAATATAAAAAGCAATTTCAAAATTTAAAGGTAGATTATTTTTATTTCTAAATTATCTTATTCCCTTCAGCCCTGAACTAGGTGGTGGGGTCTATATCACGACTATTTGAGTCCAAAGTTAATATACATTGTGCAGGTCCATAGGGGTTAATTAATGAACAGATATACTGCAGATTTATCTTCATAACTAACCTGTATGATTTGTTCAACAACAGACTCCCAATCCATTTCTTCAGGAATAGAAAGGCTTGTTTTTGATATATTAGAAATTGAATCATCTTGAACAAAACTAGCTGTTCCAACGCTACTATTATTAAAAGGATTATTAAGACTTATATTTTCTGTAATTGTAGGTTCGACTTTGTATCGTTTATTAGTATATTCATTATAATCTTGCGCACTTTTTCTTTTAATTGTTTCACCTAAACAGAAGACAAATATGATATATTATATATGTATTTAATTCAATAATATTGTAGAACATATCACTCACTGCTTTCAAGAACGTCGGAACGTCAACTTTCGGAATGCCCAGAAAATGTACTATATTCCAGCAAAAGAGGCATATTTTTAACTTAATATTTACCCGCTACAGGGCAGAAAGTGTTGTTTTTGCATTTTGAAGGACAGGTATTGTTTAATGATTTTTTTAAAATATACTTAATATTTTTCAAATGGAGAAAAAACCTTCAGGTTTTCCTAAAAAGATCTGTTTCCCAGTAAATAGTTCATTAAGTGGCTTAGTATTTATTTTTAATACATTGTATTATATTTTTAAACTTTAAAAACGTTCTCCTGAAAAATCAAGTTTTTTGATTTATGACGTTCTTGAAAGGAGTGAGCGATATGGTTATTTTTTTTTTATTCTTACAATCCACCGGCATCAAATCATCATTTGATTTTGGGGTTTCAACATGAACAGCTGAAAGTTTCTGTCTAAAATTATGCATAGGCTTCTTGGCTCCCTGAAATCCTAAAAAATAAAATTAACAATGATTATAATAACTTATAGACCTTATTTAGTAAATTCTAAATACACAGATAACGATTAAAAACTTTTACTATGTAAAGAACACAGGGGAAAAGGAGATATAAATGTTGAGTTAAATAAGTTTAACTGCCAATTTAAAGGCACTGTTAAATGTTACATAAGTACTGTTAAATGTAACACTCAACCTGGAAAGGTACAGATTCGATTACTACAATATCAACAAATATTATATAGCCTACAGGAGAAGAATAAAAGGGATCAAAGTTTTGGACTTCAATTATTGCAAAATGATACTTTTGACTCTGACAATATGGAGCATAAAAAATCCATAATTTGTACTATTTACATGAAAACTAGAGATAAACAACATGAATTTGAGTTTATTTTTATACCGAAAAAATTCTCTTTACTAAAATTTCTTAGTCGTATTATTTATTTAATAATACAACAAACATAAACTGCTCTATCTCAATGTAAAAAATGATATCTGCACCCTTCTCATTTGCCAGCTTATCAAAATATATATATTATTGTAACATACCGCTTTCGTTGGGTCTGATAAGACACGGTCTTTTGGTGATCTTAAATTTAACCGGAGTGGATGTCCTACTTTCGTTAGAGAATTCATCATTTGAAATGTATTTTCCCGACTTTCCGTATTCATTTTGATCAGTTTTCGATTCTAAAACAAACATTGTTGTTAAAAATAGCAAATGTCATTTTGAAAACATTCTGATGGGTATTACTGTCATATTTTATACCTCCTGGATTAACAATAGTATTTTGAGTGAAGGTAGAAGATGTAGAGACTTTTTCCAAAATACTCTTGGCATTTTCCGAAAATGAATCTGATATTCTTTTTCTTAAGTTTTGAGTCTGCTTTTCTGCACCTAAAAACAAAAATAAATACCAGTTCCATAAAAATATAATTAGAACTTAGATATATGTAATAGTTATCATAGACATGCATTAACCGGATCCACGCGGCTCGCATAACCGTATGTGTTTTCACAAAACATTCCCTGTACGCGGCTGACATAACCGTTTGTGTTTTTACTTTACTCCAAGTTTTGAACCTCAGTTCAACTTGGAGGGATTTTTTCATGGTGTGGAACTTTGGATAAAATAATACATCAATCCTTGGCCTTATGACATCTGTTGAAATATCTGACCAATAAATTGTAACATCACAAGGATAAATAAAAGAACAGATCCCTCATTTTTCTTGCGGTCGGTAATTAGCCCGCGCCATAATCATGCCCTATATCTGTCTCACTCTCGACGCTACGCATCGCCAGTGGGTAAGAGTGACACACGATGCGTGCTTCGATTTATTTATGTTACGATTTTATTTGTTTATATTACGATATATTTCAAGAATAATGTGACACGAGTGTATTATAGAGTACCAAAAAGGCACAATGAATCCCATTGAACGTTTTTTGCTTAGGAAAATAAATCGTTTCTTAACTAAATACATGATAAAAGTAATCATTTAAAAAACGGCGAAATACCGCCGCGCACGGGCGTCTCTCAGGAACAAAGTGAACGCGGTTAAAAGGTTAAATAAATAAAATAAAAATATTTAAATTTACATCTCAACATAGATGAAGAAAAATATGGAAGTCTGGGTATTTAAAGAGCTCATGACCTATCATAGGCTGGTTAAGTGATCACTTTACAACATTCACTGCTGATAAGTACTATTAAATGTAACATTCAAATTGGAAAAGTACAAATTCGATTACTACAATATCGACAAATTATATATAGCCTACAGGAGAAAAATATAAGGGATCAAAGTTTTGAACTGCAAGTGTCTCAGAATGTTACTTTTTATTCAGGTTTTCATATATTGCATCACATTTTATGTGATTCTGACAATGTGGAGAGTAAAACATCCATAATTTGTATTATTAACATAAAAAGTAGAGATAAGCGATTAAATTTGAGTTAATTTTTGTATTGAAAAAATTCTCCTTTTTACCAAATATAAGTTGTCAGTCGTGTTATTTACTTCAAAATACAACAAACAACAAAGTGCTCGGCTGTCCAAATTTAAAACACAGTAAGGGACATTTTTTTGTAGTAGGTTTTTTTTGCATTTATGGACTAAGTAGACTCTACTTAGTCCAAAAATGCAAAAAAAACGTACTACAAAAAAAATGTCCCTTACTGTGTTTTAAATTTTGACAGCCGTGCTCTGTCTCAATGTTTAAATTTATATCTCTGTACCCTATTAATTTGCCAACTTGTCAATATATACATATTTTTATAACATACCACTTTCGTCGACTCTTATAAGACATGGGCTTTGGGGGATCTTGAATTTCAGCGGAGTAGATGTCCTACTACCTTTAGAGAATGCATCATTTGAAAGGTATTTTCCCGAATTTCCGTATTCATTTTGAACAGTTTTCAATTCTAAAAAAACAATGTTGTTAAAAACAAAAAATGTCATTTTGCAAACAATGTAATAGGTATTATTGTCATATTTTATACCTCCTGCCTTAATAATATTTGGAGTAATGGTAGAAGATGTAGAGACTTTTTCCAAAATACTATCCTCATTTTCCGAAAATGAATCTGATATACTTTTTCTTAATTGATTAAGCCGCTTTTCTGCACCTAAAACCAAAAATAAATACCAGTTCCATATATGTAAATATAATTAGTACTTGGATATGCCTAATAGTTTTTAAATACTGCATAAAATATATGAATATTTA
The DNA here is from genome assembly GCF_059751285.1 of Brachycentrus maculatus. Lineage (NCBI taxonomy): Eukaryota > Metazoa > Arthropoda > Insecta > Trichoptera > Brachycentridae > Brachycentrus > Brachycentrus maculatus. Next base: position 2,835,982 of record NW_028280793.1, read on the forward strand.
TAAAAAAATATATCTCATAAAAAAATATAACATAGATGAAGAAGAATATGGAAGTCAGGGTATTTACGAGGCTAACGACGTGTGATAGGCTGGTTAAGTGATCACTTAACACACATGCAACATTCACCATTCTATCCATGATTGACAACCACATTACTCAAATTTTTGTATTGTAAATATGATCAATCACATGGCACAGTACATATGAGTTCACAACAGCCATCTATGTTGGATTGGAAAAGCTTTTATTTAGCAGAGACTCTTTTATATGTGTTGCATTATGAGATTTTATGTAAATATCTATGTACATGTGCATTATGCGAGTGAACGAAAAAGAAAGATAGCTTGCTCGTTCAACCACACTTTATGACAATTCCTGAAATGTCAAATCCGGACAAGTGTTTAAAATACAGCGTTATAACGAATCCGCATTCACCAAGGTCGCGATGATCAGGGGTCACCTGTAGTTTAATAAGAAAATGTGAAAATTCTAAATTAGATAAAAAAATTATTTATCTTACTGTTTCGACTTTTTTCAGGTTTATTTTTATTACGGGGAGTCCGAACCTTCTTCTGGGAGAGATTATCAGATGGTTGATTTATTTTTGGTATTGAAGCACTTGAGGGATGCTTCGGTGTATTTACACTGGCCTTAGGTGGAGTCTCTTCTGAAAATGTTCAAAATTAATTAAATGCGAATACTGTAAGTATAATGTAAAGTATAACAGATTAAATTATATATAATATAAAATGTGTAGGGTTGTGGTCACGTGATTAGTGTGGCGGACTCTTGAGTCAGAGTTTCTCGGTTCGAACCCACTCTACCATAATTTGACACCTATTTCTAATAATGAGCTGCTTAGGCTCACAGAAATAGTATGAAAGTATACAAAGTCACAGAAGTATTTTAGTAAATAATAAAAATACAAATATTTCTCTTTTTTTCATTTATAAAAAAAAATACTCACTTTTTATGTCAACATTCGGAATATTATCATTTTGTTCTTTTTCGTGTTTAGATTTTCTGTAGTTTCTCGGTGATTTATTATTCTCCTTTCTCTTTGAAATTTTTTCAAGAACTGTAAGTTACAAACATGTTAAAATTCATTCAATTTTGAAAGAAATATATACAAAGCGTTGAAACAAATATTGAGTTCTTTTTTATAAATATTTTATTACCATATATAGAAAAATCTGAATCAAAAAGATTTAAGATAAAAATTATGTACGCATTAATCTTGATACCAACGCATGTCAGAAAATAAATAAATAAATAAGTTTCATATTATTTGTTTGACATCTCATCAAAGATGAAGAAGAATATGGAAGTCTGGGCTTTTACAGGGCTGACGACCGTGATAGGCTGGTTTAAGTGATCACTTTACACACGTGTAACATTCACCAATTCTACCCATTATTGACAACCACACTACTCAAATTCTTGGAAGTTCTCTATATATGAACCAATTCAGAAACATAGTTATTGAATCACTAGAACTTCACTAGAGACATCTATTGGTGAGATGAAGGAAGCTTTTTACCAAGCAGAAACTCTTATATTAGTATGTGAGGTCCAAATCCTGGATTATAATCATACACATGAGAAACGCCAAAAAATACCATTTTCATTTTAATATTTAAGCTTATAATTTGACCAGATAATTTATTTACAACATTTTGAGTGTGTCCAAATACTTGTTCACAAAATCTGGATTATCTCCAATTACAGGAGCTATTTTCATATTATTATTTTTTTTAATTCACACAATAAGTCAACAATACCTACATTTGTATGAAGTAAGTAACTAACTAACTTCTCCACAGGGGTAGGCAGAGAGAATAGAACGCCATACCATTGGTGAATGTTACACGTGTGTAAAGTGATCACTTAAACCAGCCTATGACGGTCGTCAGCCCCGTAAATGCCCAGACTTCCATATTCTTCTTCATATTCGATGAGATGTCAAAAAATAATATGAAAATAACTCCTGTAATTGGAGATAATCCAGATTTTGTGAACAAGTATTTGGACACACTCAAAATGTTGTTAATAACTGATGATTAAATATTCAGGGAAAAGCATTATTTAATATTTTTAAAATAACCACTACTCCATTGGCACTTGATGATAGCTTACCCTTTAACTGATGGCTGTTGAGGTTGGTTTTATTATTATTGATAATATTATTTGATGTAGCATCTTTCTTTGTAGTATCAACTGTTTGGCCACGTTTCTCCAAAACTGGAAACAACAACAAAAATACAGTAACAGTAATACAGAAAATTTACCCTAATTTATGCAAACCTGCAGTTTGATTCTTTTTCCTATTACTCAACTTTGATCGTAACTAATTAATCAAAAAATATTACACAAGTATCACAGTTAGATATGCAGAGAACATCATACTCTAAGCTTAACTTGAAGATGCACAGTTTTCCCTTTTTTTCCCTCCGCTTCAGGTACCAGTCCAGGGTAATATTGAATAAATATTAGAATAAAAAAATCACATATTTATTTGACCCCCCCCCCCTTGGGAATCGAACCCGGGACCTCCAATACGGTTGCCGAGCATGCTGACCATTACACTACAGAGGCGGACAATACATATCATACTAGATTTATATTGCTTAGATTATCAGTCTACATTAATAAGTAAATAAATAAATGTCCCAATTTGCAATACTGCGTCCATATCTTCATATTCATTAAATTACTTTGCATCGGTATAATAAATCCCTTACCGCACCCCAATGGTGCATAGGGCACTGCTTCATATAAACGCAGTGTTATCTCGATGGTTTTTTTTTTACACATGAAGGAAAGGTGATCAGCCCTCCACTTCAGGTACCAGTCCAGTGTAATATTGAATAAATATTAGAGTGAAAAAATCACTTATATTTATTAAACCCTCCTGGGAATCGAACCCGGGACCTCCAGAACGGTAGCCGAGCATGCTGACCATTACACTACGGAGGCGGACAAATACCAGCATTTGCATCGGTATATACCAGAAAAATACTAAAAATCACAGCAACTGAGAATGAAAAATTCAAAAACTCTCCTTATTTATAGAAAAATTTTATATTTTATATTTTAGTTATTATACAGACCTGAATGATGGAAGTTTAACTTCTGAAACATGTAGTCTTTAATAAAAACTCAAGTGGTAAAAAACAAAGTGTTTTCTTTAATTATTAGAGAATGACATCATGTTTTAACTCGTTTAAATGAATTGTCTTAACTAACTGATATGACGCTTTTAACAATTTCACTTTACATACTCATTTGTTTGTAAAAAATACAATACAATAAAAATCACAAATGCTGAATTTAAAGCTGAACATCGCTAAGCGCATAATTTATTAGTTATAATATGAATATTATTAAATTTAAAAGTGTATTATATTATACTTATATAAACATGTATTGAGCTATGTTTATTTATACAAAAATTTTATCAAAATATTGTAAATAGTCTCGAAGAGATGAATATTTAAAAACAAAGATAGTTTTTACAAAATATTTCAAAATGTCCGCTGCTATTCAATTCAATTTGCCAATTACTTATCAATTTACTGACCATTTTTTTGGTGAATGTTCAATATTGGAGTTGCATTCTTGTCAGTTTTATCTTGATTATTTGATTGATTCTTTTTCTGATTCCTTTTTTTGGCTAGAAAATATAAAACATTAATTATTTAAATATATGCGGATATAATAATTATCAAAGAAGTTAAAATGCTAAGAAAATACAGTATTTTTTTTATTATAGTTAACTATCATTACTTTAAACTATTAAAAGACTCGATTTTTAAATATAAGGTCTTATGAAGCGCCCTTGAGGTATTATTTTACGAAAATGGCGCTATATAAGTTATCCAAATTTATTATTATCTTTTTTTATAACTTTTATTACATTGTTTATTCCTTCGCCGCCTATGGTGATCTTGTGCATTACTTTCAGAAACCTGTGTACTAGTTTTTGAAATACTATTTTTGCTGTCATCTGAGCATTTTGAGGGTAGGTGTCTTTGAGGTAGTATATTTTGTTTAGCAAGGCTTGATTTACTCGGTAAAATATCATTTTCTTGACATAGTTTTAATTTTGTTTTATCTTTAGATTTATGTTTCCTGGCCTTTTTCTTAATAGTTTTCTTCGGATCCATCTGAAAAGAATATATATATTTTTAAAAAAATAAAAAAGGTAAACACATTGTACAAGTTTAATGTATCACTTACGGCAAACAAACATACTTAAAACATTGTTTTGGAATTATAATAAGGTCAACAAGATGCCACAAATAGTAGAATTTTCCACAAAATATTTGAAGCCCGAATTCTACAATAAAATAGAAATATTACAACACTAAAACACGCGCCTGTCTGTTTTTATTTACAATGTCAAATTTGGCATGAATTTTGTCGAATTCAATTATTTATCTATGGATTATAACGAAGTTCAAATTTTCTTATTTTTTATGGCTGTTCACCTAGATGTCAAAGTATAGTGAGTAAGTACTATACAAAAAATCTCCCATTGGTACCTATTTATCTAAGAGAATCCATAGATTATTTTGGCGGGAGTAGTGACATTTCTCCTCATAGAAAAATTATTCGTACTGTTTTTACCTAAATCTTTGGTTATTGCGTCCACTGTGCATTTCCTTTGGATTTACCGGCGTCCTTGTTTCTCGCCCGATTACTACGTTGTTTAATTTTGTGAATTAATTACTTCCATCACTACCGGTCGAATACCAAACATGGAGGAAGACGACAATAGTGTTACAATGCTAGATGTGCTGAAAGAACAAGAGGCTTTCGAAGAAAATGCCAAAGCTGTTTTGGGAGCCAGCGATGACAAAAACTGTACTTATAAGATGGTTAGTATGGTACATTTTTTTTATTGTGTATATACGTTTTTAAAATTATTGCAGGAGCAAATAGTAAATTAATCTAATTCTAATGAAAAGTAATCCGGATACTTTATAAACTCCTCACACCTAGTAGAAACTCATCTTTCTAAGCAGTTCCATATTATTGCTTGTAGTGATTTTAAAACGACACTTTTCAGCCGGTGTGTTATTGTTTACTTTCTTTGTTTTTGTACTTTGAACATTTATTTGCTTATAATTTGGAAATAAAAAGTTAATCTATGCTTCCACTTCTCAGTTCTGCCTTGTCTCTCATTCCTACCAACAGCTGCACACAACACTTTTGTATGTACTGTATGAATTGTAAAATTAATTATAAGAAATCAAATGTTTTTTCGAATCATTATTTGGAAATATATAAATGTCGAAATAAACTTTAAATCAAAGCCAGGACCTTTTCCTTGTTAGCTAATAAACCAAACATTACATCATGGCGGTACTTTGATAATTTATAAAAAAAAATTAATCCTTGTAAATGTCTATTTTTTTTCAAATTTAGAATATAAAGCACTTTTAATGCTTAATACATATCTTAGGCATTATAATGAAATTAGCGTATGTAACACTTTTAGTCAGTTTACGAATACTAAACTTGACTTGAAAAGCTCATGGAGTAATATGACCCCTTGATATTTTCAACCCTATGAAAGACGGGGTCACTTTGACCCGGTACTCTATAAGCCATTCAATTCAAGATAAGTTAGATTTAAGAGTATAAATTTATTTTTTTAAAGTTAAGCACATTGATTTGGATCAGAAAGGTCATAAAACTACAAAGAGTTCACAAGCTCTTTTTGTTATTAAAATGTAAGTTTGTCATGTATATGTCAATTATTGAATAAATTGAATTGAATTGAATCACTTTATACACATGTAATATTCACCATTCTATCCATGATTGACAACCTCACTACTACAATTTCGGAAGTTGCAGTTATACTTCAACTGACACCTTGCACATGGCACCATCTATAGTTGAGTTTAGTAAGTTTTTCAAATAGCAAAGACCTTTATGATGTACATACCTTTATAGAGACTTCTATATTCTTCTTCATCTATGTTGAGGTATCAATATAAATGACTCCAAGCAGAGACAAACCGAGATTTGGACATACAAAATATTGTGAATAATATAATTCTCGAGATAGGCACTTAAAGCATCAGACCAAATAAATAAACCTATGGAAACCTATGAATGCTTGTAAGATTTAATTTGAGCTTGGAATTTATGCTGGCAAGATAGTTTTTTTCCTTTGAGCTTTAATCAAATAATTTGCTTCCAGGGTTATGTGAAAAGGCAAGCCTTGTATGCCTGTCTCACTTGCTGTCCGGAATCTGTAGCCGACCCGTCGAGTCGCTCCGGAGTGTGCTTGGCGTGCAGCCTCGCCTGCCACGAGAACCACACTCTCATAGAACTTTACACAAAAAGAAACTTCCGGTGCGACTGCGGAGGCCCCAAATTCAAGTCTAAACCTTGCTCCTTCAGCTCCCATAAGCCGGAAGCAAACACCCAGAACCAGTACAATCAGAACTTCTCCGGACTCTATTGCATTTGTCATCGACCTTACCCCGATCCTGATGATACTATAGAAGATGAAATGATTCAATGCGTCGTCTGCGAAGACTGGTTCCATTCTCGGCACTTGGACACCAAGTTACCACCCCCTGACCAATATTCGGAGATGATCTGCCAAACATGCATGGATAAAAATCATTTCCTTAATGACTATTTATGCTATGAAGTTCTGAACGAGAAAGAGGATGATGTAGATACCAGTATGGAAATTAATGTAACTGGAACCGACCTAGAGTTGGCCCCGCAGGAAAATGTAACAGAACAGACCAATGAACAATTAAATAATGAAACTACTAATACTAATCAAACTCACGTTGATCCTGTTCAATCAATTGAAGAATCTGAAAGTGGACAAGGTGATACTGAAGAAACAAATAAGTCTGCTGAAAAATTATCTGTTCAAAATGAAACCGGTAATGATGAAGCTCTTGACAATCCAAAGGAAAGTTCGACTGCCAATTCGAAGGACCAAACTGATTTGACAAATACACAATCTGAATCTATTCCTTCTCTTTCAAATTCTGAAACTAACAAAGATTCGAACATGGTTGAAAACGAAAGTACTGCAAATATTTCTACAAATGAGGATAATTCCATGGAAGTTGACATCCCATTGAATGAAAAGCCAAATACAGGAGAAACAAATATAGCTGAAGAGATTAATGAAGAAACTTCAATGGAAACTGAAGGCAATCTAGTTTTAGAAAATATCAACAATCTGCAATCTCAATGTAAACCTATAGAAGATAATACTCAAAAAGATAATGTTTCTTCCGAAACTAATATGGAAGGAATTTTAGACGTGAATGTAGAGGAGCAATCTGAAACCTCAGTAGATGGTACTCTCAAGACTTGCGTTACGGAAGAAACACTAACTACTGACAAAAATACTGTAGATGATTCTAAAATTTTATGTGTGAATGATGCGAAAAATGATGATATTATTCATCCTTCTTCTGATAATAAAAATGAAACCTTTGTGGATAATTCTAACTCAATTGAGAATATAAATAATTTGAAAGTTCCAGAATCAGAAACCATCTCCGATACTGTTCCAAAATTAAATGAAGAAGCACTTTGTGACGGATCCATCAGTGTGAACATAGTTGAACCTAATGAATGTGATGGTGAAATTTGTAATGATTCTAAGTCTCTTCCTGAATCCACTAATTTAGGAAATGTTTTGTCTTCCGAACTACCTGATACAACTCAACTAAAAACTGACGCAGTGATGGAAACTCATTCAGATTCAGTTGCCATTAAAGACAAGAACTCTAATTTACCTAAAGCTACAGATTTAATTAGCGACGAAAATACTTCCCCAATCAATCCCTCTGAAAGTACCGAAACTATTGAGAAAAATGATTCTATTACTAAACCTCATCCTGATGCTGAAGACATAAAATCTGTTAATGAACCTAATTCTTCAACTGAACCATCTGATTCTAATTTGCAATCTGTTCATGAAAATAATTCAACGACCGAGCTTCTCACTATTGCTCCAGATGCAAAATCTACTGAAGAAAATAACTCTGGAATAGAACCTCTTACCAATGATACAATTGATGATAATTCTTTAACCACACCTGTTCCTGATGCTACACACATGGATACCACTGAAAAAAATTATTCAAACCCTGAATCTCTTTCTGATGCTAAAATTGTTCCTACTATAGTAAATGATACCACAAAACCGGTTATAGATGTTGATAATATTAAAAATGTTGATTCAACTACCGAATCTATCTCTGAGCCGATGGAATCTGTAGAAGAAAGCATTAGCGATACTAATATTGATTTACTTTCATCTGTAAATTTAACAAACCCTAACAGAGATGAAGAAAGCCCACAATTTCGAGATGACACAACCTCAAAAGACAACATGCAAGAACAAGCTAAAGAATCTAATATCGGTCAATCCGATTCTGTAGAGCCTAATATATCTGATAACCCGGAAGAATCTACAAACAAACCACAATCCAATTCTGCAGACTCTACTAATATGTCTGGTAACCTGGAAGAATCTACAAATAAACCACAATCCAATTCTTTAGAGCCTACTAATATGTCCGATAACCCAGAAGAATCTACAAACAAACTACTATGCAATTCTGTAGAGCCTACTAATATATCTGATAACCCAGAAGAATCTATAAACAAACCACAATCCAATTCTTTAAAGCCAGAAGGCTCCAATATGTCTGATAACCCGGAAGAATCTACAAACAAACCACTATGCAATTCTGTAGAGCCTACTAATATATCTGATAACCCAGAAGAATCTATAAACAAACCACAATCCAATTCTTTAGAGCCAGAAGGCTCCAATATGTCTGATAACCCGGAAGAATCTACAAACAAATCACAATGCAATTCTGTAGAGCCTACTAATATTTCTGATAAACAGGAAGAATCTACAAACGAACCATCTAATGCTGAAGATAGTGCAGGCAACGAAGCCAGTACACCGAATACCGTTCATGAGATGTGTAATAATGTCTCAAATGAGCATTCTGCGTGTGACACATTGGAAAATAAAAAAAGAAAACTCGAGGCGGATAGCCTGTGTACAAATGGAGTTTTGAAAAAAATAAAACAGGAAGTGTCTGCTGAAATCTGCATTAAACCTGTGAGCTGCCAACGAATCAGGCGTCGAGGCGCTGTGTTCTGGCCGTCCGATTGGCGCTCCAAACTGTGCTCCTGCTCGGCTTGCTTAGACACATATAACGATTACAAAGTTTCATTCTTACTAGATATGGAGGATACGGTGAGCGCTTACGAAGATCTGGGAAAGATAAAAACAGAAGCGTCGTCGTCTCAGTACGAAAAGGGTATGGAAGCCCTCTCGTCTCTCGGTCACGTCCAACAAATTAACGCTATTACCGAATACAACAAGATGAAGGACAAACTTTTAGATTTTCTTAAAACTTTTAAAGATAAGAAAGAAGTGGTCAAAGAAGAAGATATTAAAGGCTTTTTTGCGGGCATGAAGCCTAAAAGAGAACCGGATGGTGTCTATTTCTGTCAATAATTTATAATAATAATGTATTGCATTTCAAAATCAACAGGCTGCAGATAGAGTACCAAATCTTTTGTCACGCACTACCTAGAGTTTTGTTGAACTCTTCTATTCCCTTACTATTATATACGCATTGTTTCGAATGCTTATTTAAACATTCTTTGTTTTCTTTTGTTTGTTTTTAATTTAATGGAATATGTGTACCTTATATCGTAGTCGTACAGGAGAAAGTGACCAACTAACAAAACGTAAAATGTTCAGGAGGGCCATTTAAGTCACTTTTGCTTGGCAAAAAAATAAACAGCAATGCAGTTAGTCATTTTTAACAAGTCAATATATTGTACTTCCAAGTTTAAAATCCTTTGGGATTTTTCCAGGGCAATATTAAGCTAGTAAGATATCAAATAGTAAACGATCACGTCTTTGTAAAAAAATGCACTTGGTCACTTTCTCCTGTATGACTAAGATATATTAATATGTTTATCTTATTGTAATTTGGGTATGTTGTTTTTAAATAAGTAAGAATAATCACATACTTCCTCATTACATTTCTTTTATTCCAATAGTTTCAGTGTATGCGTGTATAAAAAGAAATATACATTTCACCTATCATACATAACAGAATTGTCAATCTTAACACCAAAATTGTGAAGTCACTCATATTGTATTTTAGGACATTAAGTTAAAATTTTGGAGAATATTCAAAATGATAAAAGATAAATAATGATGGTTCATTGTAATGATTAAAGGCTTCATTGGTCGTAGACATGGTACCTTTTTTGCGTTCTTAACAAGATTAATCATATTTTATTTATTGTTTCGGCATTAACTTTGTGGTAAGACATGTTACAATGATTAAAGAAAACATTTGTTTTATACCACTTGAGTTTTATTAAAGACTACCAGTTTCAGAAACTGGTAGTCTTTGATAAAACTCAAGTGGTATAAAACAATTGTTTTCTTTAATCAATGATTAATCATTTTTATAAGTGTAGTCACTCTCAAACTAAACTCTCCAAAGTCAAAAATAAAGATGAATTCTCATCTCAACAAGAAGATAGGATAGTAAAATCTGAGAATAGATGGAAATAAAATAAGATATCAGATATTAGTCGGGTGGTATACTAGAAATATTACCCAAATACAATATTTTGTAAAAACATAAGTATAAGTTTTATTTCTGTTTTGGCATTCACTTTGCGGTAAGACATGATGAAATTGTGAAAATGAGATCACTTGTTTTTTACCACTGGAGTTATATTTATTTTAACAACTAGTTTCGGAAGCTACAGATGCTTCCATCTTCGGGTCTGAATATAAACTTCTGGCTTCCGAAACTAGTCATTCAAACAATTATAAATTATAACTATGTGGTAAAAAAAATGTTCTTATTTACAATTTTACAAGTACAACTCATGTTTATTTGTTATTTCACTGAAATATTAATTTTAAAATCACGCGTTTACTCTTTTTTGTACTTAAAACACATTAATTACTTTTTGAAACTTAACTGTCATATAAAAATAAAACATCTTTTACAAAATAAAGACAACATGATAAGAATCAAATTTTATGTGTTGAGTAAGGACCAATGATGCCTCAAAGTAAATGGTAATTACAAATGAATAAAACCTTTATTTGTTTAGCCTTAACCAGCAATAAAATCTTATTTATTTCTATCCAGAAATAGCAATTTGTTCCAAGTCTATCTTAGACATAAATTTAAAATTAAAAAATATGTGCAAATTAGAAAATGTATGCATTATGTATGTATCAGTACTTTATTAGTATAATTCATGGTTATTAATTAAATTCAATAATTCTTAAAGTTCTTTAAATGTATATTCTTATTAAAATATGATAAAACATACCTCTTTTCATAAACCTTCATTCCTTTACCACAAAGATATTTTCCCCATAATCCGTGCTGTATTAGACTGATGCAGTTTTGTCTCGATAGTTACGCGGAGGTCACATGCACTTAGGTGTATACCAACACAATAGACAGGCGTAGTTGGGTAGACGCGAAACTGGCGTGGCGGGTTCGATTCCCGCCAATTGCAAAATGAATTCAAGATGTATTATACTTGAGCGGAAGCACCAACCCCGGCGATGCTAGACAGTGCAGTCTCAACTTAGTATTTTAAAAAAATATCGTTTTCTGTTTGTTTTAGAAATTGATCTATGTACAATGGTCTGAAACACGGTAGTGATTTTTATGTAAGAAAGGTACAGTATCTTGAGTGCTGTACTCAAGTGAAATGAAATAAGTTTCCGGTTACGGATATTGTTAGAAGATAACATTTCTTATCTTCATACATATTACCATATCGACCCCCTCCCGGCAAAACATTGCAAACGCCAGTTAGCTAAAGATAGTTTTGTTAAAAAAAAAAAACCAAGTGTCGTCTCTTTAACGCCTGCATCCTAACAGTGTTGCTGTACGGATGTGAGTCGTGGCACCTCACCAAAGCTCAAAGCAAGAAACTAGCAAGTTTTGAAAATAGGTGCCTGAGGCGAATACTGGGTATAAAGTGGTATGACTTCGTCAGGAATGACGATGTGAGGAGAAGAACTCAACAGCCCCTCATACTGGAAGTCCTGAAGAGAAGAAGGTGGACATGGTTGGGACATGTCCTTAGAATGCCACGTGAGGGCATCAACCCCTCATGTCTCTTCTTCCAACCCCGAGGATTCCGGCGCCCCGGAAGGCCGCTGACGACCATTCACCGACTATACTCAGCGGAACTTCGAGACGCCGGACTGACCTGGGAGGAAGCCAAGGAGATGGCGCGTGACAGAGTAACCTGGAGACGACTCGTGTTGGCCATATGCTCCACCTAGGGAGCGAACATGGAAAGAAGAAGAAGAGAAGTTTTGTTTTAATAAATCTACTGAAAACAAATGCACACATGATCTGGTGGAATCGTGTCTTTAAAGCAATTATTGTCTTTATATGATTCAAAGGCATGGGATTTTTTCCTGGATTACATGTTTTTTTTTACCAGCGTTTGTATTATTTTGAATTGTGAGCATACTGCGAAAACTGACTAGGTGAAATAATATTTTTAATGAATTGACAAGACTACATGTATTATTATTATTACAGATTTTAGAGAAATATCACAACAGAATTCAGGAATTCACACAACTTCCGGAGTTTTTAACCGTTTAAATGGGCTTATAGCAATCAAAATAGAATGGATTAACCAGTTGCCAGTTTCTCCTGACCGTGACTCCGGCAAGGAGTTTGCGTTGCATTGGTGAGTCCGAGTGCTGTTCGGGCAAATCGTATTCCAACTTGGTGGTAGTAATTTGCCCGAGCCAAATATATTTATGTAACTAACCCGAGCAGTGTTCGGGTAGTCCTGTTTCGAGTTGTTTAGTGATGATTTCCTGCACTGACGAATTTCCTCACTAAAATTCGACTGTTAAGTGGTTAACTTGGTCAGTTTTCACAGTATACAATTGATGAGTTTTGGAGCGTAGCTTTTATATTTTGAAGTCCAGTTCCAGTATCTAGGTGTATATATGTAATAAGAACACATTTTTAGTAGCCAAATATTTAATGACGGACAATTAGTTTCTAGAACAAATTATTTGCATTCACAGAAATCACGACTCAATTTTAACACACATGTAGAACATTGTACTAAAATATAAAATTTGCAATTGCAAAATTTCACAATGTTTGAGAATACTGCAACATTACCAATTGAATTATAAAAATATGTGTGCATAGTCTTTCATTTCTGTTGGACAATAAATTTAATTTATAATCGCTACCCAATGTATTTTATTTTAGCATAGTAATGGATTGGGGTGAAAAACTGCCAGCTCCTGAGAGTTTGTAATTTTGCACTCTAAACTAGAAATACACATTTTTAGTATGTACTCCCACTGAAATAGTCAAAGAAGTTCTACATTATAAAATGATATTTTCTTTGAATTTTAATTTACTATGATATTTCAAATGGTTGAAATAAATGACAACATAAAAGCACATCATATTTTATATTCAACTTGATAAAATAGTTAAATTGTTTAGTAATGTTTTAGAATTTTGTTAATCTACATATCCTATCCAATAATGGAATGAAGTAACCCTGTGGTCACAGTAAAAAAGATGCTGAATCAGAATGCATACATATTTTTAAAAATTAAATTTTTCATAGAACAGATTTCCATGACTCAAATAATAGCCAATGTTAGATCCCTCAACGCCAATTGTTATGAATTCAGAAGTATTTATTTCTCATTTCATAAATGACTCAACATTGAGGTATAACACTAGCCAGGGTTCACCTCTCAAGTTCATATCTCTCTTACGCACGCCTGAGTATCGTGATCACAAATATAAGATATCATAATGTCCCGGACGATATAGAAGGTGAACCAGAGGTAACGTCCCATCGGGAAAATCATGACCAATGACCTGAAAGCAAATAAACATAACCCTATACATATACGTATTGAGAAATCAATGACCACA